>NW_026691417.1:0-108753 GCF_020826845.1 Diceros bicornis minor | reverse complement strand
GCTCTGGCCCTGAGGGCCACAGACCTACTGGGCTTCAAGCTCAAGGCTCTGCCTGGGCCTGCTGCTTCGGCCAGGGGCTCATTTTTTCCTGGAAAGACAAAGCCATGGCCTCACCCCACGCCTGCACTTTGCCACGGCAGGCAGCCCAGATGTAGGAAAGGCTCTGTGGAGTCAGAAGTGCCGAGACAGGCAGATGGCACCAGAGGGTTTGGGGGCCAGGGCGCAACTGGGCTAGCCCCTCCTCCCGGGAGTCGGGGAGGCCCGGCCCTTCCTAGTGCCCAGGCCACGGGCTCCGGGGAGAAACCGCCATGGAGGGCACGCTGGAGGCCCTCTGCCTGAGGTGGCAGGTGTCACGCCAGGGCCACTGCAAGCCTGGCTCGGCTTGCCTGCTTTCTCCAAAGGAGGCTGGCCGACCAGCCGAACCTGGCACTTGGGCCAGGCCCCTTCCAAGGGGGACGAGTTTCCAGAGGCCTAGAGCCCTGGGGGCGGCTGCCTAGTCTCCTGGGGGCGTGTGCTGGGCCCCCGTCAGAGGAGGGAAGCAGCCTGGTAAACGGTGTGCCCAGGCCTGAGATCTGGAGGCCTCCCACAGCCGGGTCCCTGTCCTGCCCAGGCCCCCCGAGGAGGACGATGGTCGGGCAGTGGCGAGCGGGGTGGGGCTGGCGGCCGAGCCTGCCCTTGGATGCCCCGGGGAAGGGCGCCCGGGGATGGGCTGCCCCTGGCCAGGTCTGAGGACCGACCCAGCTCGGGGCTGTCGGGGGGCAGAGAGAGAACCCCCCTCCGCCCTTTCCCTTCAGGTTCTTAGGGCTGGCCAAATCCTTCCCAAGACAGCTTGTCTGGAGAAAATCAGACCCAGCTGAAGAACATGTGTCCATGGGGGAAACCCGGGAAACTGAGTCTCCCCACACAATAGCAGAGATTCTCATCTTGCATCCTCTCCTGAGCTAATGACAAAGGTGGATGTCCCGGGTGGGTGGGCCTGTGGAATGGGAGAGGGGAGGAAGTCTATTGTCATGCAGAGGGACATGGAAAGACTTGTCTGAAGCTTATCCCCTGCACTGGGGTCAGGTCGGGAAGGGACGGCACAGAGGTGAGCAGGAACCAACCGGCCTGTCTGTGGTGGGGGCTGGCCCCGGGGCAGGCGTGGGGGTGTTGGCTGGAAGTGGGATGGCGGCGTGAGTTGGCACCAGCCAGCGGTGGAGGCAGAGACTCAGAGGTCAGGGATCTCTCTCTCTGTCTCTGTCTCTGTCTCTCTCCCTCAGGGAGCTGAGGAGAGTAAGGTGGCGCCCCCCTGCCCACCTCGGCCTACCTCTCCATGGGCCCTTCTTTCTCTGGCCGCTCCGGGAGCCCTGCGGGCTTGGGTTCAAAGCCCCACACACCGCACAGGCCAAGGGCGCATGCGCGACCGCCGGGGCCTAGGGCTGGCCCTCGGGGGTGGGGGGGTCCTCAGTGAAGGCCCCGCCCTCCCTCCAGGCTCTGACCCAGCTGCAGCTCTTCCATCGCCGCCCCTTCTGGACTCGGCTTCAGCTGTCTGCCTCCCCTCCCCCACTCCCACTCAGCTTGCAGGCCGCTTCCCTGCCTTGAAAGCATGGCTCTGGCCCTGAGGGCCACAGACCTACTGGGCTTCAAGCTCAAGGCTCTGCCTGGCCTGCTGCTTCGGCCAGGGGCTCATTTTTTCCTGAAAGACAAAGCCATGGCCTCACCCCACGCCTGCACTTTGCCACGGCAGGCAGCCCAGATGTAGGAAAGGCTCTGTGGAGTCAGAAGTGCCGAGACAGGCAGATGGCACCAGAGGGTTTGGGGGCCAGGGCGCAACTGGGCTAGCCCCCTCCTCCCGGGAGTCGGGAGGCCCGGCCTTCCTAGTGCCCAGGCCACGGCTCCGGGGAGAAACCCGCCATGGAGGGCACGCGGGAGGCCCTCTGCCTGAGGTGGCAGGTGTCACGCCAGGGCCACTGCAAGCCTGGCTCGGCTTGCCTGCTTTCTCCAAAGGAGGCTGGCCGACCAGCCGAACCTGGCACCTGGGGCCAGGCCCCTTCCAAGGGGACGAGTTCCAGAGGCTAGAGCCCTGGGGTCGGCTGCCAAGTCTCCTGGGGCGTGTGCTGGGCCCCCGTCAGAGGAGGAAGCAGCCTGGTAAACGGTGTGCCAGGCCTGAGATCTGGAGGCCTCCCACAGCCGGGTCCCTGTCCTGCCCAGGCCCCCCGAGGGAGGACGATGGTCGGGCAGTGGCGAGCGGGGGTGGGGCTGGCGCCGAGCCTGCCCTTGGATGCCCCGGGGAAGGGCGCCGGGGGATGGGCTGCCCCTGGCCAGGTCTGAGGGACCGACCCAGCTCGGGGCTGTCGGGGGCAGAGAGAGAACCCCCCCTCCGCCCTTTCCTTCAGGTTCTTAGGGCTGGCCAAATCCTTCCCAAGACAGCTTGTCTGGAGAAAATCAGACCCAGCTGAAGAACATGTGTCCATGGGGGAAACCCGGGAAACTGAGTCTCCCCACACAATAGCAGAGATTCTCATCTTGCATCCTCTCCTGAGCTAATGACAAAGGTGGATGTCCCGGGTGGGGTGGCCTGTGGAATGGGAGAGGGGAGGAAGTCTATTGTCATGCAGAGGGACATGGAAAGACTTGTCTGAAGCTTATCCCCTGCACTGGGGTCAGGTCGGGAAGGGACGGCACAGAGGTGAGCAGGAACCACCGGCTCCTCTGTGGTGGGGCTGGCCGCGGGGCAGGCGTGGGGGTGATGGCTGGGAAGTGGGATGGCGCGTGAGTTGGCACCAGCCAGCGGTGGAGGCAGAGACTCAGAGGTCAGGGATCTCTCTCTCTCTGTCTCTGTCTCGTCTCTCTCACTCAGGGAGCTGAGGAGAGTAAGGTGGCGCCCCCTGCCCACCTCGCCTACCTCTCCATGGGCCCTTCTTTCTCTGGCCGCTCCGGGAGCCCTGCGGGCTTGGGTTCAACCCCCCACACACCGCACAGGCCAAGGGCGCATGCGCGACCGCCGGGGCCTAGGGCTGGCCTCGGGGGGGGGGGGGGGGTCCTCAGTGAAGGCCCCGCCCTCCCTCCAGGCTCTGACCCAGCTGCAGCTCTTCCATCGCCGCCCTTCTGGACTCTGCTTCAGCTGTCTGCCTCCCCTCCCCCACTCCCACTCAGCTTGCAGGCCGCTTCCCTGCCTTGAAAGCATTGCTCTGGCCCTGAGGGCCACAGACCTACTGGGCTTCAGCTCAAGGCTCTGCCTGGGCCTGCTGCTTCGGCCAGGGGCTCATTTTTTCCTGGAAAGACAAAGCCATGGCCTCACCCCACGCCTGCACTTTGCCACGGCAGGCAGCCCAGATGTAGGAAAGGCTCTGTGGAGTCAGAAGTGCCGAGACAGGCAGATGGCACCAGAGGGTTTGGGGGCCAGGGCGCAACTGGGCTAGCCCCTCCTCCCGGGAGTCGGGGAGGGCCCGGCCTTCCTAGTGCCCAGGCCACGCTCCGGGGAGAAACCCGCCATGGAGGGCACGCTGGAGGCCCTCTGCCTGAGGTGGCAGGTGTCACGCCAGGGCCACTGCAAGCCTGGCTCGGCTTGCCTGCTTTCTCCAAAGGAGGCTGGCCGACCAGCCGAACCTGGCACTTGGGCCAGGCCCCTTCCAAGGGGACGAGTTCCAGAGGCTAGAGCCCTGGGGGCGGCTGCCAAGTCTCCTGGGGCGTGTGCTGGGCCCCCGTCAGAGGAGGAAGCAGCCTGGTAAACGGTGTGCCAGGCCTGAGATCTGGAGGCCTCCCACAGCCGGGTCCCTGTCCTGCCCAGGCCCCCCGAGGGAGGACGATGGTCGGGCAGTGGCGAGCGGGGTGGGGCTGGCGCCGAGCCTGCCCTTGGATGCCCCGGGGAAGGGCGCCCGGGGATGGGCTGCCCCTGGCCAGGTCTGAGGGACCGACCCAGCTCGGGGCTGTCGGGGGCAGAGAGAGAACCCCCCTCCGCCCTTTCCCTTCAGGTTCTTAGGGCTGGCCAAATCCTTCCCAAGACAGCTTGTCTGGAGAAAATCAGACCCAGCTGAAGAACATGTGTCCATGGGGGAAACCCCGGGAAACTGAGTCTCCCCACACAATAGCAGAGATTCTCATCTTGCATCCTCTCCTGAGCTAATGACAAAGGTGGATGTCCCGGGTGGGTGGGCCTGTGGAATGGGAGAGGGGAGGGAAGTCTATTGTCATGCAGAGGGACATGGAAAGACTTGTCTGAAGCTTATCCCCTGCACTGGGGTCAGGTCGGGAAGGGACGGCACAGAGGTGAGCAGGAACCAACCGCCTGTCTGTGGTGGGGCTGGCCCCGGGGCAGGCGTGGGGGTGATGGCTGGAAGTGGGATGGCGCGTGAGTTGGCACCAGCCAGCGGTGGAGGCAGAGACTCAGAGGTCAGGGATCTCTCTCTCTGTCTCTGTCTCTGTCTCTCTCCCTCAGGGAGCTGAGGGAGAGGTAAGGTGGCGCCCCCTGCCCACCTCGCCTACCTCTCCAGGGCCCTTCTTTCTCTGGCCGCTCCGGGAGCACTGCGGGCTTGGGGTTCAACCCCCCACACACCGCACAGGCCAAGGGCGCATGCGCGACCGCCGGGGCCTAGGGCTGGCCTCGGGGGTGGGGGGGGTCCTCAGTGAAGGCCCCGCCCTCCCTCCAGGCTCTGACCCAGCTGCAGCTCTTCCATCGCCGCCCTTCTGGACTCGGCTTCAGCTGTCTGCCTCCCCTCCCCCACTCCCACTCAGCTTGCAGGCCGCTTCCCTGCCTTGAAAGCATTGCTCTGGCCCTGAGGGCCACAGACCTACTGGGCTTCAAGCTCAAGGCTCTGCCTGGGCCTGCTGCTTCGGCCAGGGGCTCATTTTTTCCTGGAAAGACAAAGCCATGGCCTCACCCCACGCCTGCACTTTGCCACGGCAGGCAGCCAGATGTAGGAAAGGCTCTGTGGAGTCAGAAGTGCCGAGACAGGCAGATGGCACCAGAGGGTTTGGGGGCCAGGGCGCAACTGGGCTAGCCCCTCCTCCCGGGAGTCGGGGAGGCCCGGCCTTCCTAGTGCCCAGGCCACGGCTCCGGGGAGAAACCCGCCATGGAGGGCACGCTGGAGGCCCTCTGCCTGAGGTGGCAGGTGTCACGCCAGGGCCACTGCAAGCCTGGCTCGGCTTGCCTGCTTTCTCCAAAGGAGGCTGGCCGACCAGCCGAACCTGGCACTTGGGCCAGGCCCCTTCCAAGGGGACGAGTTCCAGAGGCTAGAGCCCTGGGGGCGGCTGCCAAGTCTCCTGGGGCGTGTGCTGGGCCCCCGTCAGAGGAGGAAGCAGCCTGGTAAACGGTGTGCCAGGCCTGAGATCTGGAGGCCTCCCACAGCCGGGTCCCTGTCCTGCCCAGGCCCCCCGAGGGAGGACGATGGTCGGGCAGTGGCGAGCGGGGTGGGGCTGGCGCCGAGCCTGCCCTTGGATGCCCCGGGGAAGGGCGCCCGGGGGATGGGCTGCCCCTGGCCAGGTCTGAGGGACCGACCCAGCTCGGGGCTGTCGGGGGCAGAGAGAGAACCCCCCCCTCCGCCCTTTCCCTTCAGGTTCTTAGGGCTGGCCAAATCCTTCCCAAGACAGCTTGTCTGGAGAAAATCAGACCCAGCTGAAGAACATGTGTCCATGGGGGAAACCCGGGAAACTGAGTCTCCCCACACAATAGCAGAGATTCTCATCTTGCATCCTCTCCTGAGCTAATGACAAAGGTGGATGTCCCCGGGTGGGTGGGCCTGTGGAATGGGAGAGGGGAGGAAGTCTATTGTCATGCAGAGGGACATGGAAAGACTTGTCTGAAGCTTATCCCCTGCACTGGGGTCAGGTCGGGAAGGGACGGCACAGAGGTGAGCAGGAACCAACCGGCCTGTCTGTGGTGGGGCTGGCCCCGGGGCAGGCGTGGGGGTGATGGCTGGAAGTGGGATGGCGCGTGAGTTGGCACCAGCCAGCGGTGGAGGCAGAGACTCAGAGGTCAGGGATCTCTCTCTCTGTCTCTGTCTCTGTCTCTCTCCTCAGGGAGCTGAGGAGAGTAAGGTGGCGCCCCCTGCCCACCTCGCCTACCTCTCCATGGGCCCTTCTTTCTCTGGCCGCTCCGGGAGCCCTGCGGGCTTGGGTTCAAAGCCCCACACACCGCACAGGCCAAGGGCGCATGCGCGACCGCCGGGGCCTAGGGCTGGCCTCGGGGGTGGGGGGGTCCTCAGTGAAGGCCCCGCCCTCCCTCCAGGCTCTGACCCAGCTGCAGCTCTTCCATCGCCGCCCTTCTGGACTCGGCTTCAGCTGTCTGCCTCCCCTCCCCCACTCCCACTCAGCTTGCAGGCCGCTTCCCTGCCTTGAAAGCATGGCTCTGGCCCTGAGGGCCACAGACCTACTGGGCTTCAAGCTCAAGGCTCTGCCTGGGCCTGCTGCTTCGGCCAGGGGCTCATTTTTTCCTGGAAAGACAAAGCCATGGCCTCACCCCACGCCTGCACTTTGCCACGGCAGGCAGCCCAGATGTAGGAAAGGCTCTGTGGAGTCAGAAGTGCCGAGACAGGCAGATGGCACCAGAGGGTTTGGGGGCCAGGGCGCAACTGGGCTAGCCCCTCCTCCCGGGAGTCGGGGAGGCCCGGCCTTCCTAGTGCCCAGGCCACGGCTCCGGGGAGAAACCCGCCATGGAGGGCACGCGGGAGGCCCTCTGCCTGAGGTGGCAGGTGTCACGCCAGGGCCACTGCAAGCCTGGCTCGGCTTGCCTGCTTTCTCCAAAGGAGGCTGGCCGACCAGCCGAACCTGGCACCTGGGCCAGGCCCCTTCCAAGGGGACGAGTTCCAGAGGCTAGAGCCCTGGGGTCGGCTGCCAAGTCTCCTGGGGCGTGTGCTGGGCCCCCGTCAGAGGAGGAAGCAGCCTGGTAAACGGTGTGCCAGGCCTGAGATCTGGAGGCCTCCCACAGCCGGGTCCCTGTCCTGCCCAGGCCCCCCGAGGGAGGACGATGGTCGGGCAGTGGCGAGCGGGGTGGGGCTGGCGCCGAGCCTGCCCTTGGATGCCCCGGGGAAGGGCGCCGGGGGATGGGCTGCCCCTGGCCAGGTCTGAGGGACCGACCCAGCTCGGGGCTGTCGGGGGCAGAGAGAGAACCCCCCTCCGCCCTTTCCCTTCAGGTTCTTAGGGCTGGCCAAATCCTTCCCAAGACAGCTTGTCTGGAGAAAATCAGACCCAGCTGAAGAACATGTGTCCATGGGGGAAACCCGGGAAACTGAGTCTCCCCACACAATAGCAGAGATTCTCATCTTGCATCCTCTCCTGAGCTAATGACAAAGGTGGATGTCCCGGGTGGGTGGGCCTGTGGAATGGGAGAGGGGAGGAAGTCTATTGTCATGCAGAGGGACATGGAAAGACTTGTCTGAAGCTTATCCCCTGCACTGGGGTCAGGTCGGGAAGGGACGGCACAGAGGTGAGCAGGAACCAACCGGCCTCTCTGTGGTGGGGCTGGCCGCGGGGCAGGCGTGGGGGTGATGGCTGGAAGTGGGATGGCGCGTGAGTTGGCACCAGCCAGCGGTGGAGGCAGAGACTCAGAGGTCAGGGATCTCTCTCTCTGTCTCTGTCTCTGTCTCTCTCACTCAGGGAGCTGAGGAGAGTAAGGTGGCGCCCCCTGCCCACCTCGCCTACCTCTCCATGGGCCCTTCTTTCTCTGGCCGCTCCGGGAGCCCTGCGGGCTTGGGTTCAACCCCCCACACACCGCACAGGCCAAGGGCGCATGCGCGACCGCCGGGGCCTAGGGCTGGCCTCGGGGGGGGGGGGGGGGGGGGGTCCTCAGTGAAGGCCCCGCCCTCCCTCCAGGCTCTGACCCAGCTGCAGCTCTTCCATCGCCGCCCTTCTGGACTCTGCTTCAGCTGTCTGCCTCCCCTCCCCCACTCCCACTCAGCTTGCAGGCCGCTTCCCTGCCTTGAAAGCATTGCTCTGGCCCTGAGGGCCACAGACCTACTGGGCTTCAAGCTCAAGGCTCTGCCTGGGCCTGCTGCTTCGGCCAGGGGCTCATTTTTTCCTGGAAAGACAAAGCCATGGCCTCACCCCACGCCTGCACTTTGCCACGGCAGGCAGCCCAGATGTAGGAAAGGCTCTGTGGAGTCAGAAGTGCCGAGACAGGCAGATGGCACCAGAGGGTTTGGGGGCCAGGGCGCAACTGGGCTAGCCCCTCCTCCCGGGAGTCGGGGAGGCCCGGCCTTCCTAGTGCCCAGGCCACGGCTCCGGGGAGAAACCCGCCATGGAGGGCACGCTGGAGGCCCTCTGCCTGAGGTGGCAGGTGTCACGCCAGGGCCACTGCAAGCCTGGCTCGGCTTGCCTGCTTTCTCCAAAGGAGGCTGGCCGACCAGCCGAACCTGGCACTTGGGCCAGGCCCCTTCCAAGGGGACGAGTTCCAGAGGCTAGAGCCCTGGGGGCGGCTGCCAAGTCTCCTGGGGCGTGTGCTGGGCCCCCGTCAGAGGAGGAAGCAGCCTGGTAAACGGTGTGCCAGGCCTGAGATCTGGAGGCCTCCCACAGCCGGGTCCCTGTCCTGCCCAGGCCCCCCGAGGGAGGACGATGGTCGGGCAGTGGCGAGCGGGGTGGGGCTGGCGCCGAGCCTGCCCTTGGATGCCCCGGGGAAGGGCGCCCGGGGATGGGCTGCCCCTGGCCAGGTCTGAGGGACCGACCCAGCTCGGGGCTGTCGGGGGCAGAGAGAGAACCCCCCTCCGCCCTTTCCCTTCAGGTTCTTAGGGCTGGCCAAATCCTTCCCAAGACAGCTTGTCTGGAGAAAATCAGACCCAGCTGAAGAACATGTGTCCATGGGGGAAACCCGGGAAACTGAGTCTCCCCACACAATAGCAGAGATTCTCATCTTGCATCCTCTCCTGAGCTAATGACAAAGGTGGATGTCCCGGGTGGGTGGGCCTGTGGAATGGGAGAGGGGAGGAAGTCTATTGTCATGCAGAGGGACATGGAAAGACTTGTCTGAAGCTTATCCCCTGCACTGGGGTCAGGTCGGGAAGGGACGGCACAGAGGTGAGCAGGAACCAACCGGCCTGTCTGTGGTGGGGCTGGCCCCGGGGCAGGCGTGGGGGTGATGGCTGGAAGTGGGATGGCGCGTGAGTTGGCACCAGCCAGCGGTGGAGGCAGAGACTCAGAGGTCAGGGATCTCTCTCTCTGTCTCTGTCTCTGTCTCTCTCCCTCAGGGAGCTGAGGAGAGTAAGGTGGCGCCCCCTGCCCACCTCGCCTACCTCTCCATGGGCCCTTCTTTCTCTGGCCGCTCCGGGAGCACTGCGGGCTTGGGTTCAACCCCCCACACACCGCACAGGCCAAGGGCGCATGCGCGACCGCCGGGGCCTAGGGCTGGCCTCGGGGGTGGGGGGGTCCTCAGTGAAGGCCCCGCCCTCCCTCCAGGCTCTGACCCAGCTGCAGCTCTTCCATCGCCGCCCTTCTGGACTCGGCTTCAGCTGTCTGCCTCCCCTCCCCCACTCCCACTCAGCTTGCAGGCCGCTTCCCTGCCTTGAAAGCATGGCTCTGGCCCTGAGGGCCACAGACCTACTGGGCTTCAAGCTCAAGGCTCTGCCTGGGCCTGCTGCTTCGGCCAGGGGCTCATTTTTTCCTGGAAAGACAAAGCCATGGCCTCACCCCACGCCTGCACTTTGCCACGGCAGGCAGCCCAGATGTAGGAAAGGCTCTGTGGAGTCAGAAGTGCCGAGACAGGCAGATGGCACCAGAGGGTTTGGGGGCCAGGGCGCAACTGGGCTAGCCCCTCCTCCCGGGAGTCGGGGAGGCCCGGCCTTCCTAGTGCCCAGGCCACGGCTCCGGGGAGAAACCCGCCATGGAGGGCACGCGGGAGGCCCTCTGCCTGAGGTGGCAGGTGTCACGCCAGGGCCACTGCAAGCCTGGCTCGGCTTGCCTGCTTTCTCCAAAGGAGGCTGGCCGACCAGCCGAACCTGGCACCTGGGCCAGGCCCCTTCCAAGGGGACGAGTTCCAGAGGCTAGAGCCCTGGGGTCGGCTGCCAAGTCTCCTGGGGCGTGTGCTGGGCCCCCGTCAGAGGAGGAAGCAGCCTGGTAAACGGTGTGCCAGGCCTGAGATCTGGAGGCCTCCCACAGCCGGGTCCCTGTCCTGCCCAGGCCCCCCGAGGGAGGACGATGGTCGGGCAGTGGCGAGCGGGGTGGGGCTGGCGCCGAGCCTGCCCTTGGATGCCCCGGGGAAGGGCGCCGGGGGATGGGCTGCCCCTGGCCAGGTCTGAGGGACCGACCCAGCTCGGGGCTGTCGGGGGCAGAGAGAGAACCCCCCTCCGCCCTTTCCCTTCAGGTTCTTAGGGCTGGCCAAATCCTTCCCAAGACAGCTTGTCTGGAGAAAATCAGACCCAGCTGAAGAACATGTGTCCATGGGGGAAACCCGGGAAACTGAGTCTCCCCACACAATAGCAGAGATTCTCATCTTGCATCCTCTCCTGAGCTAATGACAAAGGTGGATGTCCCGGGTGGGTGGGCCTGTGGAATGGGAGAGGGGAGGAAGTCTATTGTCATGCAGAGGGACATGGAAAGACTTGTCTGAAGCTTATCCCCTGCACTGGGGTCAGGTCGGGAAGGGACGGCACAGAGGTGAGCAGGAACCAACCGGCCTCTCTGTGGTGGGGCTGGCCGCGGGGCAGGCGTGGGGGTGATGGCTGGAAGTGGGATGGCGCGTGAGTTGGCACCAGCCAGCGGTGGAGGCAGAGACTCAGAGGTCAGGGATCTCTCTCTCTGTCTCTGTCTCTGTCTCTCTCCCTCAGGGAGCTGAGGAGAGTAAGGTGGCGCCCCCTGCCCACCTCGCCTACCTCTCCATGGGCCCTTCTTTCTCTGGCCGCTCCGGGAGCCCTGCGGGCTTGGGTTCAACCCCCCACACACCGCACAGGCCAAGGGCGCATGCGCGACCGCCGGGGCCTAGGGCTGGCCTCGGGGGGGGGGGGTCCTCAGTGAAGGCCCCGCCCTCCCTCCAGGCTCTGACCCAGCTGCAGCTCTTCCATCGCCGCCCTTCTGGACTCGGCTTCAGCTGTCTGCCTCCCCTCCCCCACTCCCACTCAGCTTGCAGGCCGCTTCCCTGCCTTGAAAGCATGGCTCTGGCCCTGAGGGCCACAGACCTACTGGGCTTCAAGCTCAAGGCTCTGCCTGGGCCTGCTGCTTCGGCCAGGGGCTCATTTTTTCCTGGAAAGACAAAGCCATGGCCTCACCCCACGCCTGCACTTTGCCGCGGCAGGCAGCCCAGATGTAGGAAAGGCTCTGTGGAGTCAGAAGTGCCGAGACAGGCAGATGGCACCAGAGGGTTTGGGGGCCAGGGCGCAACTGGGCTAGCCCCTCCTCCCGGGAGTCGGGGAGGCCCGGCCTTCCTAGTGCCCAGGCCACGGCTCCGGGGAGAAACCCGCCATGGAGGGCACGCGGGAGGCCCTCTGCCTGAGGTGGCAGGTGTCACGCCAGGGCCACTGCAAGCCTGGCTCGGCTTGCCTGCTTTCTCCAAAGGAGGCTGGCCGACCAGCCGAACCTGGCACCTGGGCCAGGCCCCTTCCAAGGGGACGAGTTCCAGAGGCTAGAGCCCTGGGGGCGGCTGCCAAGTCTCCTGGGGCGTGTGCTGGGCCCCCGTCAGAGGAGGAAGCAGCCTGGTAAACGGTGTGCCAGGCCTGAGATCTGGAGGCCTCCCACAGCCGGGTCCCTGTCCTGCCCAGGCCCCCCGAGGGAGGACGATGGTCGGGCAGTGGCGAGCGGGGTGGGGCTGGCGCCGAGCCTGCCCTTGGATGCCCCGGGGAAGGGCGCCGGGGGATGGGCTGCCCCTGGCCAGGTCTGAGGGACCGACCCAGCTCGGGGCTGTCGGGGGCAGAGAGAGAACCCCCCTCCGCCCTTTCCCTTCAGGTTCTTAGGGCTGGCCAAATCCTTCCCAAGACAGCTTGTCTGGAGAAAATCAGACCCAGCTGAAGAACATGTGTCCATGGGGGAAACCCGGGAAACTGAGTCTCCCCACACAATAGCAGAGATTCTCATCTTGCATCCTCTCCTGAGCTAATGACAAAGGTGGATGTCCCGGGTGGGTGGGCCTGTGGAATGGGAGAGGGGAGGAAGTCTATTGTCATGCAGAGGGACATGGAAAGACTTGTCTGAAGCTTATCCCCTGCACTGGGGTCAGGTCGGGAAGGGACGGCACAGAGGTGAGCAGGAACCAACCGGCCTCTCTGTGGTGGGGCTGGCCCCGGGGCAGGCGTGGGGGTGATGGCTGGAAGTGGGATGGCGCGTGAGTTGGCACCAGCCAGCGGTGGAGGCAGAGACTCAGAGGTCAGGGATCTCTCTCTCTGTCTCTGTCTCTGTCTCTCTCACTCAGGGAGCTGAGGAGAGTAAGGTGGCGCCCCCTGCCCACCTCGCCTACCTCTCCATGGGCCCTTCTTTCTCTGGCCGCTCCGGGAGCCCTGCGGGCTTGGGTTCAACCCCCCACACACCGCACAGGCCAAGGGCGCATGCGCGACCGCCGGGGCCTAGGGCTGGCCTCGGGGGGGGGGGGGGGTCCTCAGTGAAGGCCCCGCCCTCCCTCCAGGCTCTGACCCAGCTGCAGCTCTTCCATCGCCGCCCTTCTGGACTCTGCTTCAGCTGTCTGCCTCCCCTCCCCCACTCCCACTCAGCTTGCAGGCCGCTTCCCTGCCTTGAAAGCATTGCTCTGGCCCTGAGGGCCACAGACCTACTGGGCTTCAAGCTCAAGGCTCTGCCTGGGCCTGCTGCTTCGGCCAGGGGCTCATTTTTTCCTGGAAAGACAAAGCCATGGCCTCACCCCACGCCTGCACTTTGCCACGGCAGGCAGCCCAGATGTAGGAAAGGCTCTGTGGAGTCAGAAGTGCCGAGACAGGCAGATGGCACCAGAGGGTTTGGGGGCCAGGGCGCAACTGGGCTAGCCCCTCCTCCCGGGAGTCGGGGAGGCCCGGCCTTCCTAGTGCCCAGGCCACGGCTCCGGGGAGAAACCCGCCATGGAGGGCACGCTGGAGGCCCTCTGCCTGAGGTGGCAGGTGTCACGCCAGGGCCACTGCAAGCCTGGCTCGGCTTGCCTGCTTTCTCCAAAGGAGGCTGGCCGACCAGCCGAACCTGGCACTTGGGCCAGGCCCCTTCCAAGGGGACGAGTTCCAGAGGCTAGAGCCCTGGGGGCGGCTGCCAAGTCTCCTGGGGCGTGTGCTGGGCCCCCGTCAGAGGAGGAAGCAGCCTGGTAAACGGTGTGCCAGGCCTGAGATCTGGAGGCCTCCCACAGCCGGGTCCCTGTCCTGCCCAGGCCCCCCGAGGGAGGACGATGGTCGGGCAGTGGCGAGCGGGGTGGGGCTGGCGCCGAGCCTGCCCTTGGATGCCCCGGGGAAGGGCGCCGGGGGATGGGCTGCCCCTGGCCAGGTCTGAGGGACCGACCCAGCTCGGGGCTGTCGGGGGCAGAGAGAGAACCCCCCTCCGCCCTTTCCCTTCAGGTTCTTAGGGCTGGCCAAATCCTTCCCAAGACAGCTTGTCTGGAGAAAATCAGACCCAGCTGAAGAACATGTGTCCATGGGGGAAACCCGGGAAACTGAGTCTCCCCACACAATAGCAGAGATTCTCATCTTGCATCCTCTCCTGAGCTAATGACAAAGGTGGATGTCCCGGGTGGGTGGGCCTGTGGAATGGGAGAGGGGAGGAAGTCTATTGTCATGCAGAGGGACATGGAAAGACTTGTCTGAAGCTTATCCCCTGCACTGGGGTCAGGTCGGGAAGGGACGGCACAGAGGTGAGCAGGAACCAACCGGCCTGTCTGTGGTGGGGCTGGCCCCGGGGCAGGCGTGGGGGTGATGGCTGGAAGTGGGATGGCGCGTGAGTTGGCACCAGCCAGCGGTGGAGGCAGAGACTCAGAGGTCAGGGATCTCTCTCTCTGTCTCTGTCTCTGTCTCTCTCCCTCAGGGAGCTGAGGAGAGTAAGGTGGCGCCCCCTGCCCACCTCGCCTACCTCTCCATGGGCCCTTCTTTCTCTGGCCGCTCCGGGAGCCCTGCGGGCTTGGGTTCAACCCCCCACACACCGCACAGGCCAAGGGCGCATGCGCGACCGCCGGGGCCTAGGGCTGGCCTCGGGGGTGGGGGGGTCCTCAGTGAAGGCCCCGCCCTCCCTCCAGGCTCTGACCCAGCTGCAGCTCTTCCATCGCCGCCCTTCTGGACTCGGCTTCAGCTGTCTGCCTCCCCTCCCCCACTCCCACTCAGCTTGCAGGCCGCTTCCCTGCCTTGAAAGCATGGCTCTGGCCCTGAGGGCCACAGACCTACTGGGCTTCAAGCTCAAGGCTCTGCCTGGGCCTGCTGCTTCGGCCAGGGGCTCATTTTTTCCTGGAAAGACAAAGCCATGGCCTCACCCCACGCCTGCACTTTGCCACGGCAGGCAGCCCAGATGTAGGAAAGGCTCTGTGGAGTCAGAAGTGCCGAGACAGGCAGATGGCACCAGAGGGTTTGGGGGCCAGGGCGCAACTGGGCTAGCCCCTCCTCCCGGGAGTCGGGGAGGCCCGGCCTTCCTAGTGCCCAGGCCACGGCTCCGGGGAGAAACCCGCCATGGAGGGCACGCGGGAGGCCCTCTGCCTGAGGTGGCAGGTGTCACGCCAGGGCCACTGCAAGCCTGGCTCGGCTTGCCTGCTTTCTCCAAAGGAGGCTGGCCGACCAGCCGAACCTGGCACCTGGGCCAGGCCCCTTCCAAGGGGACGAGTTCCAGAGGCTAGAGCCCTGGGGTCGGCTGCCAAGTCTCCTGGGGCGTGTGCTGGGCCCCCGTCAGAGGAGGAAGCAGCCTGGTAAACGGTGTGCCAGGCCTGAGATCTGGAGGCCTCCCACAGCCGGGTCCCTGTCCTGCCCAGGCCCCCCGAGGGAGGACGATGGTCGGGCAGTGGCGAGCGGGGTGGGGCTGGCGCCGAGCCTGCCCTTGGATGCCCCGGGGAAGGGCGCCGGGGGATGGGCTGCCCCTGGCCAGGTCTGAGGGACCGACCCAGCTCGGGGCTGTCGGGGGCAGAGAGAGAACCCCCCTCCGCCCTTTCCCTTCAGGTTCTTAGGGCTGGCCAAATCCTTCCCAAGACAGCTTGTCTGGAGAAAATCAGACCCAGCTGAAGAACATGTGTCCATGGGGGAAACCCGGGAAACTGAGTCTCCCCACACAATAGCAGAGATTCTCATCTTGCATCCTCTCCTGAGCTAATGACAAAGGTGGATGTCCCGGGTGGGTGGGCCTGTGGAATGGGAGAGGGGAGGAAGTCTATTGTCATGCAGAGGGACATGGAAAGACTTGTCTGAAGCTTATCCCCTGCACTGGGGTCAGGTCGGGAAGGGACGGCACAGAGGTGAGCAGGAACCAACCGGCCTCTCTGTGGTGGGGCTGGCCGCGGGGCAGGCGTGGGGGTGATGGCTGGAAGTGGGATGGCGCGTGAGTTGGCACCAGCCAGCGGTGGAGGCAGAGACTCAGAGGTCAGGGATCTCTCTCTCTGTCTCTGTCTCTGTCTCTCTCCCTCAGGGAGCTGAGGAGAGTAAGGTGGCGCCCCCTGCCCACCTCGCCTACCTCTCCATGGGCCCTTCTTTCTCTGGCCGCTCCGGGAGCCCTGCGGGCTTGGGTTCAACCCCCCACACACCGCACAGGCCAAGGGCGCATGCGCGACCGCCGGGGCCTAGGGCTGGCCTCGGGGGGGGGGGGTCCTCAGGGAAGGCCCCGCCCTCCCTCCAGGCTCTGACCCAGCTGCAGCTCTTCCATCGCCGCCCTTCTGGACTCGGCTTCAGCTGTCTGCCTCCCCTCCCCCACTCCCACTCAGCTTGCAGGCCGCTTCCCTGCCTTGAAAGCATGGCTCTGGCCCTGAGGGCCACAGACCTACTGGGCTTCAAGCTCAAGGCTCTGCCTGGGCCTGCTGCTTCGGCCAGGGGCTCATTTTTTCCTGGAAAGACAAAGCCATGGCCTCACCCCACGCCTGCACTTTGCCGCGGCAGGCAGCCCAGATGTAGGAAAGGCTCTGTGGAGTCAGAAGTGCCGAGACAGGCAGATGGCACCAGAGGGTTTGGGGGCCAGGGCGCAACTGGGCTAGCCCCTCCTCCCGGGAGTCGGGGAGGCCCGGCCTTCCTAGTGCCCAGGCCACGGCTCCGGGGAGAAACCCGCCATGGAGGGCACGCGGGAGGCCCTCTGCCTGAGGTGGCAGGTGTCACGCCAGGGCCACTGCAAGCCTGGCTCGGCTTGCCTGCTTTCTCCAAAGGAGGCTGGCCGACCAGCCGAACCTGGCACCTGGGCCAGGCCCCTTCCAAGGGGACGAGTTCCAGAGGCTAGAGCCCTGGGGGCGGCTGCCAAGTCTCCTGGGGCGTGTGCTGGGCCCCCGTCAGAGGAGGAAGCAGCCTGGTAAACGGTGTGCCAGGCCTGAGATCTGGAGGCCTCCCACAGCCGGGTCCCTGTCCTGCCCAGGCCCCCCGAGGGAGGACGATGGTCGGGCAGTGGCGAGCGGGGTGGGGCTGGCGCCGAGCCTGCCCTTGGATGCCCCGGGGAAGGGCGCCGGGGGATGGGCTGCCCCTGGCCAGGTCTGAGGGACCGACCCAGCTCGGGGCTGTCGGGGGCAGAGAGAGAACCCCCCTCCGCCCTTTCCCTTCAGGTTCTTAGGGCTGGCCAAATCCTTCCCAAGACAGCTTGTCTGGAGAAAATCAGACCCAGCTGAAGAACATGTGTCCATGGGGGAAACCCGGGAAACTGAGTCTCCCCACACAATAGCAGAGATTCTCATCTTGCATCCTCTCCTGAGCTAATGACAAAGGTGGATGTCCCGGGTGGGTGGGCCTGTGGAATGGGAGAGGGGAGGAAGTCTATTGTCATGCAGAGGGACATGGAAAGACTTGTCTGAAGCTTATCCCCTCCACTGGGGTCAGGTCGGGAAGGGACGGCACAGAGGTGAGCAGGAACCAACCGGCCTCTCTGTGGTGGGGCTGGCCCCGGGGCAGGCGTGGGGGTGATGGCTGGAAGTGGGATGGCGCGTGAGTTGGCACCAGCCAGCGGTGGAGGCAGAGACTCAGAGGTCAGGGATCTCTCTCTCTGTCTCTGTCTCTGTCTCTCTCCCTCAGGGAGCTGAGGAGAGTAAGGTGGCGCCCCCTGCCCACCTCGCCTACCTCTCCATGGGCCCTTCTTTCTCTGGCCGCTCCGGGAGCCCTGCGGGCTTGGGTTCAACCCCCCACACACCGCACAGGCCAAGGGCGCATGCGCGACCGCCGGGGCCTAGGGCTGTCCTGGGGGGGGGGGTTCTAAATGAAGGCCCCGCCCTCCCTCCAGGCTCTGACCCAGCTGCAGCTCTTCCATCGCCGCCCTTCTGGACTCGGCTTCAGCTGTCTGCCTCCCCTCCCCCACTCCCACTCAGCTTGCAGGCCGCTTCCCTGCCTTGAAAGCATGGCTCTGGCCCTGAGGGCCACAGACCTACTGGGCTTCAAGCTCAAGGCTCTGCCTGGGCCTGCTGCTTCGGCCAGGGGCTCATTTTTTCCTGGAAAGACAAAGCCATGTCCTCACCCCACGCCTGCACTTTGCCACGGCAGGCAGCCCAGATGTAGGAAAGGCTCTGTGGAGTCAGAAGTGCCGAGACAGGCAGATGGCACCAGAGGGTTTGGGGGCCAGGGCGCAACTGGGCTAGCCCCTCCTCCCGGGAGTCGGGGAGGCCCGGCCTTCCTAGTGCCCAGGCCACGGCTCCGGGGAGAAACCCGCCATGGAGGGCACGCGGGAGGCCCTCTGCCTGAGGTGGCAGGTGTCACGCCAGGGCCACTGCAAGCCTGGCTCGGCTTGCCTGCTTTCTCCAAAGGAGGCTGGCCGACCAGCCGAACCTGGCACCTGGGCCAGGCCCCTTCCAAGGGGACGAGTTCCAGAGGCTAGAGCCCTGGGGGCGGCTGCCAAGTCTCCTGGGGCGTGTGCTGGGCCCCCGTCAGAGGAGGAAGCAGCCTGGTAAACGGTGTGCCAGGCCTGAGATCTGGAGGCCGCCCACAGCCGGGTGCCTGTCCTGCCCAGGCCCCCCGAGGGAGGACGATGGTCGGGCAGTGGCGAGCGGGGTGGGGCTGGCGCCGAGCCTGCCCTTGGATGCCCCGGGGAAGGGCGCCGGGGGATGGGCTGCCCCTGGCCAGGTCTGAGGGACCGACCCAGCTCGGGGCTGTCGGGGGCAGAGAGAGAACCCCCCTCCGCCCTTTCCCTTCAGGTTCTTAGGGCTGGCCAAATCCTTCCCAAGACAGCTTGTCTGGAGAAAATCAGACCCAGCTGAAGAACATGTGTCCATGGGGGAAACCCGGGAAACTGAGTCTCCCCACACAATTGCAGAGATTCTCATCTTGCATCCTCTCCTGAGCTAATGACAAAGGTGGATGTCCCGGGTGGGTGGGCCTGTGGAATGGGAGAGGGGAGGAAGTCTATTGTCATGCAGAGGGACATGGAAAGACTTGTCTGAAGCTTATCCCCTGCACTGGGGTCAGGTCGGGAAGGGACGGCACAGAGGTGAGCAGGAACCAACCGGCCTCTCTGTGGTGGCGCTGGCCCCGGGGCAGGCGTGGGGGTGATGGCTGGAAGTGGGATGGCGCGTGAGTTGGCACCAGCCAGCGGTGGAGGCAGAGACTCAGAGGTCAGGGATCTCTCTCTCTGTCTCTGTCTCTGTCTCTCTCCCTCAGGGAGCTGAGGAGAGTAAGGTGGCGCCCCCTGCCCACCTCGCCTACCTCTCCATGGGCCCTTCTTTCTCTGGCCGCTCCGGGAGCCCTGCGGGCTTGGGTTCAACCCCCCACACACCGCACAGGCCAAGGGCGCATGCGCGACCGCCGGGGCCTAGGGCTGGCCTCGGGGGGGGGGGGGTCCTCAGGGAAGGCCCCGCCCTCCCTCCAGGCTCTGACCCAGCTGCAGCTCTTCCATCGCCGCCCTTCTGGACTCGGCTTCAGCTGTCTGCCTCCCCTCCCCCACTCCCACTCAGCTTGCAGGCCGCTTCCCTGCCTTGAAAGCATGGCTCTGGCCCTGAGGGCCACAGACCTACTGGGCTTCAAGCTCAAGGCTCTGCCTGGGCCTGCTGCTTCGGCCAGGGGCTCATTTTTTCCTGGAAAGACAAAGCCATGGCCTCACCCCACGCCTGCACTTTGCCGCGGCAGGCAGCCCAGATGTAGGAAAGGCTCTGTGGAGTCAGAAGTGCCGAGACAGGCAGATGGCACCAGAGGGTTTGGGGGCCAGGGCGCAACTGGGCTAGCCCCTCCTCCCGGGAGTCGGGGAGGCCCGGCCTTCCTAGTGCCCAGGCCACGGCTCCGGGGAGAAACCCGCCATGGAGGGCACGCGGGAGGCCCTCTGCCTGAGGTGGCAGGTGTCACGCCAGGGCCACTGCAAGCCTGGCTCGGCTTGCCTGCTTTCTCCAAAGGAGGCTGGCCGACCAGCCGAACCTGGCACCTGGGCCAGGCCCCTTCCAAGGGGACGAGTTCCAGAGGCTAGAGCCCTGGGGGCGGCTGCCAAGTCTCCTGGGGCGTGTGCTGGGCCCCCGTCAGAGGAGGAAGCAGCCTGGTAAACGGTGTGCCAGGCCTGAGATCTGGAGGCCTCCCACAGCCGGGTCCCTGTCCTGCCCAGGCCCCCCGAGGGAGGACGATGGTCGGGCAGTGGCGAGCGGGGTGGGGCTGGCGCCGAGCCTGCCCTTGGATGCCCCGGGGAAGGGCGCCGGGGGATGGGCTGCCCCTGGCCAGGTCTGAGGGACCGACCCAGCTCGGGGCTGTCGGGGGCAGAGAGAGAACCCCCCTCCGCCCTTTCCCTTCAGGTTCTTAGGGCTGGCCAAATCCTTCCCAAGACAGCTTGTCTGGAGAAAATCAGACCCAGCTGAAGAACATGTGTCCATGGGGGAAACCCGGGAAACTGAGTCTCCCCACACAATAGCAGAGATTCTCATCTTGCATCCTCTCCTGAGCTAATGACAAAGGTGGATGTCCCGGGTGGGTGGGCCTGTGGAATGGGAGAGGGGAGGAAGTCTATTGTCATGCAGAGGGACATGGAAAGACTTGTCTGAAGCTTATCCCCTCCACTGGGGTCAGGTCGGGAAGGGACGGCACAGAGGTGAGCAGGAACCAACCGGCCTCTCTGTGGTGGGGCTGGCCCCGGGGCAGGCGTGGGGGTGAT
This sequence comes from Diceros bicornis minor, assembly GCF_020826845.1. Lineage (NCBI taxonomy): Eukaryota > Metazoa > Chordata > Mammalia > Perissodactyla > Rhinocerotidae > Diceros > Diceros bicornis. The sequence continues at coordinate 88,683 of NW_026691417.1, read as the reverse complement.
GGCTGGAAGTGGGATGGCGCGTGAGTTGGCACCAGCCAGCGGTGGAGGCAGAGACTCAGAGGTCAGGGATCTCTCTCTCTGTCTCTGTCTCTGTCTCTCTCCCTCAGGGAGCTGAGGAGAGTAAGGTGGCGCCCCCTGCCCACCTCGCCTACCTCTCCATGGGCCCTTCTTTCTCTGGCCGCTCCGGGAGCCCTGCGGGCTTGGGTTCAACCCCCCACACACCGCACAGGCCAAGGGCGCATGCGCGACCGCCGGGGCCTAGGGCTGTCCTGGGGGGGGGGGTTCTAAATGAAGGCCCCGCCCTCCCTCCAGGCTCTGACCCAGCTGCAGCTCTTCCATCGCCGCCCTTCTGGACTCGGCTTCAGCTGTCTGCCTCCCCTCCCCAACTCCCACTCAGCTTGCAGGCCGCTTCCCTGCCTTGAAAGCATGGCTCTGGCCCTGAGGGCCACAGACCTACTGGGCTTCAAGCTCAAGGCTCTGCCTGGGCCTGCTGCTTCGGCCAGGGGCTCATTTTTTCCTGGAAAGACAAAGCCATGTCCTCACCCCACGCCTGCACTTTGCCACGGCAGGCAGCCCAGATGTAGGAAAGGCTCTGTGGAGTCAGAAGTGCCGAGACAGGCAGATGGCACCAGAGGGTTTGGGGGCCAGGGCGCAACTGGGCTAGCCCCTCCTCCCGGGAGTCGGGGAGGCCCGGCCTTCCTAGTGCCCAGGCCACGGCTCCGGGGAGAAACCCGCCATGGAGGGCACGCGGGAGGCCCTCTGCCTGAGGTGGCAGGTGTCACGCCAGGGCCACTGCAAGCCTGGCTCGGCTTGCCTGCTTTCTCCAAAGGAGGCTGGCCGACCAGCCGAACCTGGCACCTGGGCCAGGCCCCTTCCAAGGGGACGAGTTCCAGAGGCTAGAGCCCTGGGGGCGGCTGCCAAGTCTCCTGGGGCGTGTGCTGGGCCCCCGTCAGAGGAGGAAGCAGCCTGGTAAACGGTGTGCCAGGCCTGAGATCTGGAGGCCGCCCACAGCCGGGTCCCTGTCCTGCCCAGGCCCCCCGAGGGAGGACGATGGTCGGGCAGTGGCGAGCGGGGTGGGGCTGGCGCCGAGCCTGCCCTTGGATGCCCCGGGGAAGGGCGCCGGGGGATGGGCTGCCCCTGGCCAGGTCTGAGGGACCGACCCAGCTCGGGGCTGTCGGGGGCAGAGAGAGAACCCCCCTCCGCCCTTTCCCTTCAGGTTCTTAGGGCTGGCCAAATCCTTCCCAAGACAGCTTGTCTGGAGAAAATCAGACCCAGCTGAAGAACATGTGTCCATGGGGGAAACCCGGGAAACTGAGTCTCCCCACACAATTGCAGAGATTCTCATCTTGCATCCTCTCCTGAGCTAATGACAAAGGTGGATGTCCCGGGTGGGTGGGCCTGTGGAATGGGAGAGGGGAGGAAGTCTATTGTCATGCAGAGGGACATGGAAAGACTTGTCTGAAGCTTATCCCCTGCACTGGGGTCAGGTCGGGAAGGGACGGCACAGAGGTGAGCAGGAACCAACCGGCCTCTCTGTGGTGGGGCTGGCCCCGGGGCAGGCGTGGGGGTGATGGCTGGAAGTGGGATGGCGCGTGAGTTGGCACCAGCCAGCGGTGGAGGCAGAGACTCAGAGGTCAGGGATCTCTCTCTCTGTCTCTGTCTCTGTCTCTCTCCCTCAGGGAGCTGAGCAGAGTAAGGTGGCGCCCCCTGCCCACCTCGCCTACCTCTCCATGGGCCCTTCTTTCTCTGGCCGCTCCGGGAGCCCTGCGGGCTTGGGTTCAACCCCCCACACACCGCACAGGCCAAGGGCGCATGCGCGACCGCCGGGGCCTAGGGCTGGCCTCGGGGGGGGGGGGGTCCTCAGTGAAGGCCCCGCCCTCCCTCCAGGCTCTGACCCAGCTGCAGCTCTTCCATCGCCGCCCTTCTGGACTCTGCTTCAGCTGTCTGCCTCCCCTCCCCCACTCCCACTCAGCTTGCAGGCCGCTTCCCTGCCTTGAAAGCATTGCTCTGGCCCTGAGGGCCACAGACCTACTGGGCTTCAAGCTCAAGGCTCTGCCTGGGCCTGCTGCTTCGGCCAGGGGCTCATTTTTTCCTGGAAAGACAAAGCCATGGCCTCACCCCACGCCTGCACTTTGCCACGGCAGGCAGCCCAGATGTAGGAAAGGCTCTGTGGAGTCAGAAGTGCCGAGACAGGCAGATGGCACCAGAGGGTTTGGGGGCCAGGGCGCAACTGGGCTAGCCCCTCCTCCCGGGAGTCGGGGAGGCCCGGCCTTCCTAGTGCCCAGGCCACGGCTCCGGGGAGAAACCCGCCATGGAGGGCACGCTGGAGGCCCTCTGCCTGAGGTGGCAGGTGTCACGCCAGGGCCACTGCAAGCCTGGCTCGGCTTGCCTGCTTTCTCCAAAGGAGGCTGGCCGACCAGCCGAACCTGGCACTTGGGCCAGGCCCCTTCCAAGGGTACGAGTTCCAGAGGCTAGAGCCCTGGGGGCGGCTGCCAAGTCTCCTGGGGCGTGTGCTGGGCCCCCGTCAGAGGAGGAAGCAGCCTGGTAAACGGTGTGCCAGGCCTGAGATCTGGAGGCCTCCCACAGCCGGGTCCCTGTCCTGCCCAGGCCCCCCGAGGGAGGACGATGGTCGGGCAGTGGCGAGCGGGGTGGGGCTGGCGCCGAGCCTGCCCTTGGATGCCCCGGGGAAGGGCGCCCGGGGATGGGCTGCCCCTGGCCAGGTCTGAGGGACCGACCCAGCTCGGGGCTGTCGGGGGCAGAGAGAGAACCCCCCTCCGCCCTTTCCCTTCAGGTTCTTAGGGCTGGCCAAATCCTTCCCAAGACAGCTTGTCTGGAGAAAATCAGACCCAGCTGAAGAACATGTGTCCATGGGGGAAACCCGGGAAACTGAGTCTCCCCACACAATAGCAGAGATTCTCATCTTGCATCCTCTCCTGAGCTAATGACAAAGGTGGATGTCCCGGGTGGGTGGGCCTGTGGAATGGGAGAGGGGAGGAAGTCTATTGTCATGCAGAGGGACATGGAAAGACTTGTCTGAAGCTTATCCCCTGCACTGGGGTCAGGTCGGGAAGGGACGGCACAGAGGTGAGCAGGAACCAACCGGCCTGTCTGTGGTGGGGCTGGCCCCGGGGCAGGCGTGGGGGTGATGGCTGGAAGTGGGATGGCGCGTGAGTTGGCACCAGCCAGCGGTGGAGGCAGAGACTCAGAGGTCAGGGATCTCTCTCTCTGTCTCTGTCTCTGTCTCTCTCCCTCAGGGAGCTGAGGAGAGTAAGGTGGCGCCCCCTGCCCACCTCGCCTACCTCTCCATGGGCCCTTCTTTCTCTGGCCGCTCCGGGAGCCCTGCGGGCTTGGGTTCAACCCCCCACACACCGCACAGGCCAAGGGCGCATGCGCGACCGCCGGGGCCTAGGGCTGGCCTCGGGGGTGGGGGGGTCCTCAGTGAAGGCCCCGCCCTCCCTCCAGGCTCTGACCCAGCTGCAGCTCTTCCATCGCCGCCCTTCTGGACTCGGCTTCAGCTGTCTGCCTCCCCTCCCCCACTCCCACTCAGCTTGCAGGCCGCTTCCCTGCCTTGAAAGCATGGCTCTGGCCCTGAGGGCCACAGACCTACTGGGCTTCAAGCTCAAGGCTCTGCCTGGGCCTGCTGCTTCGGCCAGGGGCTCATTTTTTCCTGGAAAGACAAAGCCATGGCCTCACCCCACGCCTGCACTTTGCCACGGCAGGCAGCCCAGATGTAGGAAAGGCTCTGTGGAGTCAGAAGTGCCGAGACAGGCAGATGGCACCAGAGGGTTTGGGGGCCAGGGCGCAACTGGGCTAGCCCCTCCTCCCGGGAGTCGGGGAGGCCCGGCCTTCCTAGTGCCCAGGCCACGGCTCCGGGGAGAAACCCGCCATGGAGGGCACGCGGGAGGCCCTCTGCCTGAGGTGGCAGGTGTCACGCCAGGGCCACTGCAAGCCTGGCTCGGCTTGCCTGCTTTCTCCAAAGGAGGCTGGCCGACCAGCCGAACCTGGCACCTGGGCCAGGCCCCTTCCAAGGGGACGAGTTCCAGAGGCTAGAGCCCTGGGGTCGGCTGCCAAGTCTCCTGGGGCGTGTGCTGGGCCCCCGTCAGAGGAGGAAGCAGCCTGGTAAACGGTGTGCCAGGCCTGAGATCTGGAGGCCTCCCACAGCCGGGTCCCTGTCCTGCCCAGGCCCCCCGAGGGAGGACGATGGTCGGGCAGTGGCGAGCGGGGTGGGGCTGGCGCCGAGCCTGCCCTTGGATGCCCCGGGGAAGGGCGCCGGGGGATGGGCTGCCCCTGGCCAGGTCTGAGGGACCGACCCAGCTCGGGGCTGTCGGGGGCAGAGAGAGAACCCCCCTCCGCCCTTTCCCTTCAGGTTCTTAGGGCTGGCCAAATCCTTCCCAAGACAGCTTGTCTGGAGAAAATCAGACCCAGCTGAAGAACATGTGTCCATGGGGGAAACCCGGGAAACTGAGTCTCCCCACACAATAGCAGAGATTCTCATCTTGCATCCTCTCCTGAGCTAATGACAAAGGTGGATGTCCCGGGTGGGTGGGCCTGTGGAATGGGAGAGGGGAGGAAGTCTATTGTCATGCAGAGGGACATGGAAAGACTTGTCTGAAGCTTATCCCCTGCACTGGGGTCAGGTCGGGAAGGGACGGCACAGAGGTGAGCAGGAACCAACCGGCCTCTCTGTGGTGGGGCTGGCCGCGGGGCAGGCGTGGGGGTGATGGCTGGAAGTGGGATGGCGCGTGAGTTGGCACCAGCCAGCGGTGGAGGCAGAGACTCAGAGGTCAGGGATCTCTCTCTCTGTCTCTGTCTCTGTCTCTCTCCCTCAGGGAGCTGAGGAGAGTAAGGTGGCGCCCCCTGCCCACCTCGCCTACCTCTCCATGGGCCCTTCTTTCTCTGGCCGCTCCGGGAGCCCTGCGGGCTTGGGTTCAACCCCCCACACACCGCACAGGCCAAGGGCGCATGCGCGACCGCCGGGGCCTAGGGCTGGCCTCGGGGGGGGGGGGGTCCTCAGTGAAGGCCCCGCCCTCCCTCCAGGCTCTGACCCAGCTGCAGCTCTTCCATCGCCGCCCTTCTGGACTCGGCTTCAGCTGTCTGCCTCCCCTCCCCCACTCCCACTCAGCTTGCAGGCCGCTTCCCTGCCTTGAAAGCATGGCTCTGGCCCTGAGGGCCACAGACCTACTGGGCTTCAAGCTCAAGGCTCTGCCTGGGCCTGCTGCTTCGGCCAGGGGCTCATTTTTTCCTGGAAAGACAAAGCCATGGCCTCACCCCACGCCTGCACTTTGCCGCGGCAGGCAGCCCAGATGTAGGAAAGGCTCTGTGGAGTCAGAAGTGCCGAGACAGGCAGATGGCACCAGAGGGTTTGGGGGCCAGGGCGCAACTGGGCTAGCCCCTCCTCCCGGGAGTCGGGGAGGCCCGGCCTTCCTAGTGCCCAGGCCACGGCTCCGGGGAGAAACCCGCCATGGACGGCACGCGGGAGGCCCTCTGCCTGAGGTGGCATGTGTCACGCCAGGGCCACTGCAAGCCTGGCTCGGCTTGCCTGCTTTCTCCAAAGGAGGCTGGCCGACCAGCCGAACCTGGCACCTGGGCCAGGCCCCTTCCAAGGGGACGAGTTCCAGAGGATAGAGCCCTGGGGGCGGCTGCCAAGTCTCCTGGGGCGTGTGCTGGGCCCCCGTCAGAGGAGGAAGCAGCCTGGTAAACGGTGTGCCAGGCCTGAGATCTGGAGGCCGCCCACAGCCGGGTCCCTGTCCTGCCCAGGCCCCCCGAGGGAGGACGATGGTCGGGCAGTGGCGAGCGGGGTGGGGCTGGCGCCGAGCCTGCCCTTGGATGCCCCGGGGAAGGGCGCCCGGGGATGGGCTGCCCCTGGCCAGGTCTGAGGGACCGACCCAGCTCGGGGCTGTCGGGGGCAGAGAGAGAACCCCCCTCCGCCCTTTCCCTTCAGGTTCTTAGGGCTGGCCAAATCCTTCCCAAGACAGCTTGTCTGGAGAAAATCAGACCCAGCTGAAGAACATGTGTCCATGGGGGAAACCCGGGAAACTGAGTCTCCCCACACAATAGCAGAGATTCTCATCTTGCATCCTCTCCTGAGCTAATGACAAAGGTGGATGTCCCGGGTGGGTGGGCCTGTGGAATGGGAGAGGGGAGGAAGTCTATTGTCATGCAGAGGGACATGGAAAGACTTGTCTGAAGCTTATCCCCTGCACTGGGGTCAGGTCGGGAAGGGACGGCACAGAGGTGAGCAGGAACCAACCGGCCTGTCTGTGGTGGGGCTGGCCCCGGGGCAGGCGTGGGGGTGATGGCTGGAAGTGGGATGGCGCGTGAGTTGGCACCAGCCAGCGGTGGAGGCAGAGACTCAGAGGTCAGGGATCTCTCTCTCTGTCTCTGTCTCTGTCTCTCTCCCTCAGGGAGCTGAGGAGAGTAAGGTGGCGCCCCCTGCCCACCTCGCCTACCTCTCCATGGGCCCTTCTTTCTCTGGCCGCTCCGGGAGCCCTGCGGGCTTGGGTTCAACCCCCCACACACCGCACAGGCCAAGGGCGCATGCGCGACCGCCGGGGCCTAGGGCTGGCCTCGGGGGTGGGGGGGTCCTCAGTGAAGGCCCCGCCCTCCCTCCAGGCTCTGACCCAGCTGCAGCTCTTCCATCGCCGCCCTTCTGGACTCGGCTTCAGCTGTCTGCCTCCCCTCCCCCACTCCCACTCAGCTTGCAGGCCGCTTCCCTGCCTTGAAAGCATGGCTCTGGCCCTGAGGGCCACAGACCTACTGGGCTTCAAGCTCAAGGCTCTGCCTGGGCCTGCTGCTTCGGCCAGGGGCTCATTTTTTCCTGGAAAGACAAAGCCATGGCCTCACCCCACGCCTGCACTTTGCCACGGCAGGCAGCCCAGATGTAGGAAAGGCTCTGTGGAGTCAGAAGTGCCGAGACAGGCAGATGGCACCAGAGGGTTTGGGGGCCAGGGCGCAACTGGGCTAGCCCCTCCTCCCGGGAGTCGGGGAGGCCCGGCCTTCCTAGTGCCCAGGCCACGGCTCCGGGGAGAAACCCGCCATGGAGGGCACGCGGGAGGCCCTCTGCCTGAGGTGGCAGGTGTCACGCCAGGGCCACTGCAAGCCTGGCTCGGCTTGCCTGCTTTCTCCAAAGGAGGCTGGCCGACCAGCCGAACCTGGCACCTGGGCCAGGCCCCTTCCAAGGGGACGAGTTCCAGAGGCTAGAGCCCTGGGGTCGGCTGCCAAGTCTCCTGGGGCGTGTGCTGGGCCCCCGTCAGAGGAGGAAGCAGCCTGGTAAACGGTGTGCCAGGCCTGAGATCTGGAGGCCTCCCACAGCCGGGTCCCTGTCCTGCCCAGGCCCCCCGAGGGAGGACGATGGTCGGGCAGTGGCGAGCGGGGTGGGGCTGGCGCCGAGCCTGCCCTTGGATGCCCCGGGGAAGGGCGCCGGGGGATGGGCTGCCCCTGGCCAGGTCTGAGGGACCGACCCAGCTCGGGGCTGTCGGGGGCAGAGAGAGAACCCCCCTCCGCCCTTTCCCTTCAGGTTCTTAGGGCTGGCCAAATCCTTCCCAAGACAGCTTGTCTGGAGAAAATCAGACCCAGCTGAAGAACATGTGTCCATGGGGGAAACCCGGGAAACTGAGTCTCCCCACACAATAGCAGAGATTCTCATCTTGCATCCTCTCCTGAGCTAATGACAAAGGTGGATGTCCCGGGTGGGTGGGCCTGTGGAATGGGAGAGGGGAGGAAGTCTATTGTCATGCAGAGGGACATGGAAAGACTTGTCTGAAGCTTATCCCCTGCACTGGGGTCAGGTCGGGAAGGGACGGCACAGAGGTGAGCAGGAACCAACCGGCCTCTCTGTGGTGGGGCTGGCCCCGGGGCAGGCGTGGGGGTGATGGCTGGAAGTGGGATGGCGCGTGAGTTGGCACCAGCCAGCGGTGGAGGCAGAGACTCAGAGGTCAGGGATCTCTCTCTCTGTCTCTGTCTCTGTCTCTCTCCCTCAGGGAGCTGAGGAGAGTAAGGTGGCGCCCCCTGCCCACCTCGCCTACCTCTCCATGGGCCCTTCTTTCTCTGGCCGCTCCGGGAGCCCTGCGGGCTTGGGTTCAACCCCCCACACACCGCACAGGCCAAGGGCGCATGCGCGACCGCCGGGGCCTAGGGCTGGCCTCGGGGGTGGGGGGGTCCTCAGTGAAGGCCCCGCCCTCCCTCCAGGCTCTGACCCAGCTGCAGCTCTTCCATCGCCGCCCTTCTGGACTCGGCTTCAGCTGTCTCCCTCCCCTCCCCCACTCCCACTCAGCTTGCAGGCCGCTTCCCTGCCTTGAAAGCATGGCTCTGGCCCTGAGGGCCACAGACCTACTGGGCTTCAAGCTCAAGGCTCTGCCTGGGCCTGCTGCTTCGGCCAGGGGCTCATTTTTTCCTGGAAAGACAAAGCCATGGCCTCACCCCACGCCTGCACTTTGCCACGGCAGGCAGCCCAGATGTAGGAAAGGCTCTGTGGAGTCAGAAGTGCCGAGACAGGCAGATGGCACCAGAGGGTTTGGGGGCCAGGGCGCAACTGGGCTAGCCCCTCCTCCCGGGAGTCGGGGAGGCCCGGCCTTCCTAGTGCCCAGGCCACGGCTCCGGGGAGAAACCCGCCATGGAGGGCACGCGGGAGGCCCTCTGCCTGAGGTGGCAGGTGTCACGCCAGGGCCACTGCAAGCCTGGCTCGGCTTGCCTGCTTTCTCCAAAGGAGGCTGGCCGACCAGCCGAACCTGGCACCTGGGCCAGGCCCCTTCCAAGGGGACGAGTTCCAGAGGCTAGAGCCCTGGGGGCGGCTGCCAAGTCTCCTGGGGCGTGTGCTGGGCCCCCGTCAGAGGAGGAAGCAGCCTGGTAAACGGTGTGCCAGGCCTGAGATCTGGAGGCCTCCCACAGCCGGGTCCCTGTCCTGCCCAGGCCCCCCGAGGGAGGACGATGGTCGGGCAGTGGCGAGCGGGGTGGGGCTGGCGCCGAGCCTGCCCTTGGATGCCCCGGGGAAGGGCGCCGGGGGATGGGCTGCCCCTGGCCAGGTCTGAGGGACCGACCCAGCTCGGGGCTGTCGGGGGCAGAGAGAGAACCCCCCTCCGCCCTTTCCCTTCAGGTTCTTAGGGCTGGCCAAATCCTTCCCAAGACAGCTTGTCTGGAGAAAATCAGACCCAGCTGAAGAACATGTGTCCATGGGGGAAACCCGGGAAACTGAGTCTCCCCACACAATAGCAGAGATTCTCATCTTGCATCCTCTCCTGAGCTAATGACAAAGGTGGATGTCCCGGGTGGGTGGGCCTGTGGAATGGGAGAGGGGAGGAAGTCTATTGTCATGCAGAGGGACATGGAAAGACTTGTCTGAAGCTTATCCCCTGCACTGGGGTCAGGTCGGGAAGGGACGGCACAGAGGTGAGCAGGAACCAACCGGCCTCTCTGTGGTGGGGCTGGCCCCGGGGCAGGCGTGGGGGTGATGGCTGGAAGTGGGATGGCGCGTGAGTTGGCACCAGCCAGCGGTGGAGGCAGAGACTCAGAGGTCAGGGATCTCTCTCTCTGTCTCTGTCTCTGTCTCTCTCCCTCAGGGAGCTGAGGAGAGTAAGGTGGCGCCCCCTGCCCACCTCGCCTACCTCTCCATGGGCCCTTCTTTCTCTGGCCGCTCCGGGAGCCCTGCGGGCTTGGGTTCAACCCCCCACACACCGCACAGGCCAAGGGCGCATGCGCGACCGCCGGGGCCTAGGGCTGGCCTCGGGGGTGGGGGGGTCCTCAGTGAAGGCCCCGCCCTCCTCCAGGCTCTGACCCAGCTGCAGCTCTTCCATCGCCGCCCTTCTGGACTCGGCTTCAGCTGTCTGCCTCCCCTCCCCCACTCCCACTCAGCTTGCAGGCCGCTTGCCTGCCTTGAAAGCATGGCTCTGGCCCTGAGGGCCACAGACCTACTGGGCTTCAAGCTCAAGGCTCTGCCTGGGCCTGCTGCTTCGGCCAGGGGCTCATTTTTTCCTGGAAAGACAAAGCCATGGCCTCACCCCACGCCTGCACTTTGCCACGGCAGGCAGCCCAGATGTAGGAAAGGCTCTGTGGAGTCAGAAGTGCCGAGACAGGCAGATGGCACCAGAGGGTTTGGGGGCCAGGGCGCAACTGGGCTAGCCCCTCCTCCCGGGAGTCGGGGAGGCCCGGCCTTCCTAGTGCCCAGGCCACGGCTCCGGGGAGAAACCCGCCATGGAGGGCACGCGGGAGGCCCTCTGCCTGAGGTGGCAGGTGTCACGCCAGGGCCACTGCAAGCCTGGCTCGGCTTGCCTGCTTTCTCCAAAGGAGGCTGGCCGACCAGCCGAACCTGGCACCTGGGCCAGGCCCCTTCCAAGGGGACGAGTTCCAGAGGCTAGAGCCCTGGGGTCGGCTGCCAAGTCTCCTGGGGCGTGTGCTGGGCCCCCGTCAGAGGAGGAAGCAGCCTGGTAAACGGTGTGCCAGGCCTGAGATCTGGAGGCCTCCCACAGCCGGGTCCCTGTCCTGCCCAGGCCCCCCGAGGGAGGACGATGGTCGGGCAGTGGCGAGCGGGGTGGGGCTGGCGCCGAGCCTGCCCTTGGATGCCCCGGGGAAGGGCGCCGGGGGATGGGCTGCCCCTGGCCAGGTCTGAGGGACCGACCCAGCTCGGGGCTGTCGGGGGCAGAGAGAGAACCCCCCTCCGCCCTTTCCCTTCAGGTTCTTAGGGCTGGCCAAATCCTTCCCAAGACAGCTTGTCTGGAGAAAATCAGACCCAGCTGAAGAACATGTGTCCATGGGGGAAACCCGGGAAACTGAGTCTCCCCACACAATAGCAGAGATTCTCATCTTGCATCCTCTCCTGAGCTAATGACAAAGGTGGATGTCCCGGGTGGGTGGGCCTGTGGAATGGGAGAGGGGAGGAAGTCTATTGTCATGCAGAGGGACATGGAAAGACTTGTCTGAAGCTTATCCCCTGCACTGGGGTCAGGTCGGGAAGGGACGGCACAGAGGTGAGCAGGAACCAACCGGCCTCTCTGTGGTGGGGCTGGCCGCGGGGCAGGCGTGGGGGTGATGGCTGGAAGTGGGATGGCGCGTGAGTTGGCACCAGCCAGCGGTGGAGGCAGAGACTCAGAGGTCAGGGATCTCTCTCTCTGTCTCTGTCTCTGTCTCTCTCCCTCAGGGAGCTGAGGAGAGTAAGGTGGCGCCCCCTGCCCACCTCGCCTACCTCTCCATGGGCCCTTCTTTCTCTGGCCGCTCCGGGAGCCCTGCGGGCTTGGGTTCAACCCCCCACACACCGCACAGGCCAAGGGCGCATGCGCGACCGCCGGGGCCTAGGGCTGGCCTCGGGGGGGGGGGGGGTCCTCAGTGAAGGCCCCGCCCTCCCTCCAGGCTCTGACCCAGCTGCAGCTCTTCCATCGCCGCCCTTCTGGACTCGGCTTCAGCTGTCTGCCTCCCCTCCCCCACTCCCACTCAGCTTGCAGGCCGCTTCCCTGCCTTGAAAGCATGGCTCTGGCCCTGAGGGCCACAGACCTACTGGGCTTCAAGCTCAAGGCTCTGCCTGGGCCTGCTGCTTCGGCCAGGGGCTCATTTTTTCCTGGAAAGACAAAGCCATGGCCTCACCCCACGCCTGCACTTTGCCGCGGCAGGCAGCCCAGATGTAGGAAAGGCTCTGTGGAGTCAGAAGTGCCGAGACAGGCAGATGGCACCAGAGGGTTTGGGGGCCAGGGCGCAACTGGGCTAGCCCCTCCTCCCGGGAGTCGGGGAGGCCCGGCCTTCCTAGTGCCCAGGCCACGGCTCCGGGGAGAAACCCGCCATGGACGGCACGCGGGAGGCCCTCTGCCTGAGGTGGCATGTGTCACGCCAGGGCCACTGCAAGCCTGGCTCGGCTTGCCTGCTTTCTCCAAAGGAGGCTGGCCGACCAGCCGAACCTGGCACCTGGGCCAGGCCCCTTCCAAGGGGACGAGTTCCAGAGGATAGAGCCCTGGGGGCGGCTGCCAAGTCTCCTGGGGCGTGTGCTGGGCCCCCGTCAGAGGAGGAAGCAGCCTGGTAAACGGTGTGCCAGGCCTGAGATCTGGAGGCCGCCCACAGCCGGGTCCCTGTCCTGCCCAGGCCCCCCGAGGGAGGACGATGGTCGGGCAGTGGCGAGCGGGGTGGGGCTGGCGCCGAGCCTGCCCTTGGATGCCCCGGGGAAGGGCGCCCGGGGATGGGCTGCCCCTGGCCAGGTCTGAGGGACCGACCCAGCTCGGGGCTGTCGGGGGCAGAGAGAGAACCCCCCTCCGCCCTTTCCCTTCAGGTTCTTAGGGCTGGCCAAATCCTTCCCAAGACAGCTTGTCTGGAGAAAATCAGACCCAGCTGAAGAACATGTGTCCATGGGGGAAACCCGGGAAACTGAGTCTCCCCACACAATAGCAGAGATTCTCATCTTGCATCCTCTCCTGAGCTAATGACAAAGGTGGATGTCCCGGGTGGGTGGGCCTGTGGAATGGGAGAGGGGAGGAAGTCTATTGTCATGCAGAGGGACATGGAAAGACTTGTCTGAAGCTTATCCCCTGCACTGGGGTCAGGTCGGGAAGGGACGGCACAGAGGTGAGCAGGAACCAACCGGCCTGTCTGTGGTGGGGCTGGCCCCGGGGCAGGCGTGGGGGTGATGGCTGGAAGTGGGATGGCGCGTGAGTTGGCACCAGCCAGCGGTGGAGGCAGAGACTCAGAGGTCAGGGATCTCTCTCTCTGTCTCTGTCTCTGTCTCTCTCCCTCAGGGAGCTGAGGAGAGTAAGGTGGCGCCCCCTGCCCACCTCGCCTACCTCTCCATGGGCCCTTCTTTCTCTGGCCGCTCCGGGAGCCCTGCGGGCTTGGGTTCAACCCCCCACACACCGCACAGGCCAAGGGCGCATGCGCGACCGCCGGGGCCTAGGGCTGGCCTCGGGGGTGGGGGGGTCCTCAGTGAAGGCCCCGCCCTCCCTCCAGGCTCTGACCCAGCTGCAGCTCTTCCATCGCCGCCCTTCTGGACTCGGCTTCAGCTGTCTGCCTCCCCTCCCCCACTCCCACTCAGCTTGCAGGCCGCTTCCCTGCCTTGAAAGCATGGCTCTGGCCCTGAGGGCCACAGACCTACTGGGCTTCAAGCTCAAGGCTCTGCCTGGGCCTGCTGCTTCGGCCAGGGGCTCATTTTTTCCTGGAAAGACAAAGCCATGGCCTCACCCCACGCCTGCACTTTGCCACGGCAGGCAGCCCAGATGTAGGAAAGGCTCTGTGGAGTCAGAAGTGCCGAGACAGGCAGATGGCACCAGAGGGTTTGGGGGCCAGGGCGCAACTGGGCTAGCCCCTCCTCCCGGGAGTCGGGGAGGCCCGGCCTTCCTAGTGCCCAGGCCACGGCTCCGGGGAGAAACCCGCCATGGAGGGCACGCGGGAGGCCCTCTGCCTGAGGTGGCAGGTGTCACGCCAGGGCCACTGCAAGCCTGGCTCGGCTTGCCTGCTTTCTCCAAAGGAGGCTGGCCGACCAGCCGAACCTGGCACCTGGGCCAGGCCCCTTCCAAGGGGACGAGTTCCAGAGGCTAGAGCCCTGGGGTCGGCTGCCAAGTCTCCTGGGGCGTGTGCTGGGCCCCCGTCAGAGGAGGAAGCAGCCTGGTAAACGGTGTGCCAGGCCTGAGATCTGGAGGCCTCCCACAGCCGGGTCCCTGTCCTGCCCAGGCCCCCCGAGGGAGGACGATGGTCGGGCAGTGGCGAGCGGGGTGGGGCTGGCGCCGAGCCTGCCCTTGGATGCCCCGGGGAAGGGCGCCGGGGGATGGGCTGCCCCTGGCCAGGTCTGAGGGACCGACCCAGCTCGGGGCTGTCGGGGGCAGAGAGAGAACCCCCCTCCGCCCTTTCCCTTCAGGTTCTTAGGGCTGGCCAAATCCTTCCCAAGACAGCTTGTCTGGAGAAAATCAGACCCAGCTGAAGAACATGTGTCCATGGGGGAAACCCGGGAAACTGAGTCTCCCCACACAATAGCAGAGATTCTCATCTTGCATCCTCTCCTGAGCTAATGACAAAGGTGGATGTCCCGGGTGGGTGGGCCTGTGGAATGGGAGAGGGGAGGAAGTCTATTGTCATGCAGAGGGACATGGAAAGACTTGTCTGAAGCTTATCCCCTGCACTGGGGTCAGGTCGGGAAGGGACGGCACAGAGGTGAGCAGGAACCAACCGGCCTCTCTGTGGTGGGGCTGGCCCCGGGGCAGGCGTGGGGGTGATGGCTGGAAGTGGGATGGCGCGTGAGTTGGCACCAGCCAGCGGTGGAGGCAGAGACTCAGAGGTCAGGGATCTCTCTCTCTGTCTCTGTCTCTGTCTCTCTCCCTCAGGGAGCTGAGGAGAGTAAGGTGGCGCCCCCTGCCCACCTCGCCTACCTCTCCATGGGCCCTTCTTTCTCTGGCCGCTCCGGGAGCCCTGCGGGCTTGGGTTCAACCCCCCACACACCGCACAGGCCAAGGGCGCATGCGCGACCGCCGGGGCCTAGGGCTGGCCTCGGGGGTGGGGGGGTCCTCAGTGAAGGCCCCGCCCTCCCTCCAGGCTCTGACCCAGCTGCAGCTCTTCCATCGCCGCCCTTCTGGACTCGGCTTCAGCTGTCTCCCTCCCCTCCCCCACTCCCACTCAGCTTGCAGGCCGCTTCCCTGCCTTGAAAGCATGGCTCTGGCCCTGAGGGCCACAGACCTACTGGGCTTCAAGCTCAAGGCTCTGCCTGGGCCTGCTGCTTCGGCCAGGGGCTCATTTTTTCCTGGAAAGACAAAGCCATGGCCTCACCCCACGCCTGCACTTTGCCACGGCAGGCAGCCCAGATGTAGGAAAGGCTCTGTGGAGTCAGAAGTGCCGAGACAGGCAGATGGCACCAGAGGGTTTGGGGGCCAGGGCGCAACTGGGCTAGCCCCTCCTCCCGGGAGTCGGGGAGGCCCGGCCTTCCTAGTGCCCAGGCCACGGCTCCGGGGAGAAACCCGCCATGGAGGGCACGCGGGAGGCCCTCTGCCTGAGGTGGCAGGTGTCACGCCAGGGCCACTGCAAGCCTGGCTCGGCTTGCCTGCTTTCTCCAAAGGAGGCTGGCCGACCAGCCGAACCTGGCACCTGGGCCAGGCCCCTTCCAAGGGGACGAGTTCCAGAGGCTAGAGCCCTGGGGGCGGCTGCCAAGTCTCCTGGGGCGTGTGCTGGGCCCCCGTCAGAGGAGGAAGCAGCCTGGTAAACGGTGTGCCAGGCCTGAGATCTGGAGGCCTCCCACAGCCGGGTCCCTGTCCTGCCCAGGCCCCCCGAGGGAGGACGATGGTCGGGCAGTGGCGAGCGGGGTGGGGCTGGCGCCGAGCCTGCCCTTGGATGCCCCGGGGAAGGGCGCCGGGGGATGGGCTGCCCCTGGCCAGGTCTGAGGGACCGACCCAGCTCGGGGCTGTCGGGGGCAGAGAGAGAACCCCCCTCCGCCCTTTCCCTTCAGGTTCTTAGGGCTGGCCAAATCCTTCCCAAGACAGCTTGTCTGGAGAAAATCAGACCCAGCTGAAGAACATGTGTCCATGGGGGAAACCCGGGAAACTGAGTCTCCCCACACAATAGCAGAGATTCTCATCTTGCATCCTCTCCTGAGCTAATGACAAAGGTGGATGTCCCGGGTGGGTGGGCCTGTGGAATGGGAGAGGGGAGGAAGTCTATTGTCATGCAGAGGGACATGGAAAGACTTGTCTGAAGCTTATCCCCTGCACTGGGGTCAGGTCGGGAAGGGACGGCACAGAGGTGAGCAGGAACCAACCGGCCTCTCTGTGGTGGGGCTGGCCCCGGGGCAGGCGTGGGGGTGATGGCTGGAAGTGGGATGGCGCGTGAGTTGGCACCAGCCAGCGGTGGAGGCAGAGACTCAGAGGTCAGGGATCTCTCTCTCTGTCTCTGTCTCTGTCTCTCTCCCTCAGGGAGCTGAGGAGAGTAAGGTGGCGCCCCCTGCCCACCTCGCCTACCTCTCCATGGGCCCTTCTTTCTCTGGCCGCTCCGGGAGCCCTGCGGGCTTGGGTTCAACCCCCCACACACCGCACAGGCCAAGGGCGCATGCGCGACCGCCGGGGCCTAGGGCTGGCCTCGGGGGGGGGGGGGGTCCTCAGGGAAGGCCCCGCCCTCCCTCCAGGCTCTGACCCAGCTGCAGCTCTTCCATCGCCGCCCTTCTGGACTCGGCTTCAGCTGTCTGCCTCCCCTCCCCCACTCCCACTCAGCTTGCAGGCCGCTTCCCTGCCTTGAAAGCATTGCTCTGGCCCTGAGGGCCACAGACCTACTGGGCTTCAAGCTCAAGGCTCTGCCTGGGCCTGCTGCTTCGGCCAGGGGCTCATTTTTTCCTGGAAAGACAAAGCCATGGCCTCACCCCACGCCTGCACTTTGCCACGGCAGGCAGCCCAGATGTAGGAAAGGCTCTGTGGAGTCAGAAGTGCCGAGACAGGCAGATGGCACCAGAGGGTTTGGGGGCCAGGGCGCAACTGGGCTAGCCCCTCCTCCCGGGAGTCGGGGAGGCCCGGCCTTCCTAGTGCCCAGGCCACGGCTCCGGGGAGAAACCCGCCATGGAGGGCACGCTGGAGGCCCTCTGCCTGAGGTGGCAGGTGTCACGCCAGGGCCACTGCAAGCCTGGCTCGGCTTGCCTGCTTTCTCCAAAGGAGGCTGGCCGACCAGCCGAACCTGGCACCTGGGCCAGGCCCCTTCCAAGGGGACGAGTTCCAGAGGATAGAGCCCTGGGGGCGGCTGCCAAGTCTCCTGGGGCGTGTGCTGGGCCCCCGTCAGAGGAGGAAGCAGCCTGGTAAACGGTGTGCCAGGCCTGAGATCTGGAGGCCTCCCACAGCCGGGTCCCTGTCCTGCCCAGGCCCCCCGAGGGAGGACGATGGTTGGGCAGTGGCGATCGGGGTGGGGCTGGCGCCGAGCCTGCCCTTGGATGCCCCGGGGAAGGGCGCCGGGGGATGGGCTGCCCCTGGCCAGCTCTGAGTGACCGACCCAGCTCGGGGCTGTCGGGGGCAGAGAGAGAACCCCCCTCCGCCCTTTCCCTTCAGGTTCTTAGGGCTGGCCAAATCCTTCCCAAGACAGCTTGTCTGGAGAAAATCAGACCCAGCTGAAGAACATGTGTCCATGGGGGAAACCCGGGAAACTGAGTCTCCCCACACAATAGCAGAGATTCTCATCTTGCATCCTCTCCTGAGCTAATGACAAAGGTGGATGTCCCGGGTGGGTGGGCCTGTGGAATGGGAGAGGGGAGGAAGTCTATTGTCATGCAGAGGGACATGGAAAGACTTGTCTGAAGCTTATCCCCTGCACTGGGGTCAGGTCGGGAAGGGACGGCACAGAGGTGAGCAGGAACCAACCGGCCTCTCTGTGGTGGGGCTGGCCCCGGGGCAGGCGTGGGGGTGATGGCTGGAAGTGGGATGGCGCGTGAGTTGGCACCAGCCAGCGGTGGAGGCAGAGACTCAGAGGTCAGGGATCTCTCTCTCTGTCTCTGTCTCTGTCTCTCTCCCTCAGGGAGCTGAGGAGAGTAAGGTGGCGCCCCCTGCCCACCTCGCCTACCTCTCCATGGGCCCTTCTTTCTCTGGCCGCTCCGGGAGCCCTGCGGGCTTGGGTTCAACCCCCCACACACCGCACAGGCCAAGGGCGCATGCGCGACCGCCGGGGCCTAGGGCTGGCCTCGGGGGTGGGGGGGTCCTCAGTGAAGGCCCCGCCCTCCCTCCAGGCTCTGACCCAGCTGCAGCTCTTCCATCGCCGCCCTTCTGGACTCGGCTTCAGCTGTCTCCCTCCCCTCCCCCACTCCCACTCAGCTTGCAGGCCGCTTCCCTGCCTTGAAAGCATGGCTCTGGCCCTGAGGGCCACAGACCTACTGGGCTTCAAGCTCAAGGCTCTGCCTGGGCCTGCTGCTTCGGCCAGGGGCTCATTTTTTCCTGGAAAGACAAAGCCATGGCCTCACCCCACGCCTGCACTTTGCCACGGCAGGCAGCCCAGATGTAGGAAAGGCTCTGTGGAGTCAGAAGTGCCGAGACAGGCAGATGGCACCAGAGGGTTTGGGGGCCAGGGCGCAACTGGGCTAGCCCCTCCTCCCGGGAGTCGGGGAGGCCCGGCCTTCCTAGTGCCCAGGCCACGGCTCCGGGGAGAAACCCGCCATGGAGGGCACGCGGGAGGCCCTCTGCCTGAGGTGGCAGGTGTCACGCCAGGGCCACTGCAAGCCTGGCTCGGCTTGCCTGCTTTCTCCAAAGGAGGCTGGCCGACCAGCCGAACCTGGCACCTGGGCCAGGCCCCTTCCAAGGGGACGAGTTCCAGAGGCTAGAGCCCTGGGGGCGGCTGCCAAGTCTCCTGGGGCGTGTGCTGGGCCCCCGTCAGAGGAGGAAGCAGCCTGGTAAACGGTGTGCCAGGCCTGAGATCTGGAGGCCTCCCACAGCCGGGTCCCTGTCCTGCCCAGGCCCCCCGAGGGAGGACGATGGTCGGGCAGTGGCGAGCGGGGTGGGGCTGGCGCCGAGCCTGCCCTTGGATGCCCCGGGGAAGGGCGCCGGGGGATGGGCTGCCCCTGGCCAGGTCTGAGGGACCGACCCAGCTCGGGGCTGTCGGGGGCAGAGAGAGAACCCCCCTCCGCCCTTTCCCTTCAGGTTCTTAGGGCTGGCCAAATCCTTCCCAAGACAGCTTGTCTGGAGAAAATCAGACCCAGCTGAAGAACATGTGTCCATGGGGGAAACCCGGGAAACTGAGTCTCCCCACACAATAGCAGAGATTCTCATCTTGCATCCTCTCCTGAGCTAATGACAAAGGTGGATGTCCCGGGTGGGTGGGCCTGTGGAATGGGAGAGGGGAGGAAGTCTATTGTCATGCAGAGGGACATGGAAAGACTTGTCTGAAGCTTATCCCCTGCACTGGGGTCAGGTCGGGAAGGGACGGCACAGAGGTGAGCAGGAACCAACCGGCCTCTCTGTGGTGGGGCTGGCCCCGGGGCAGGCGTGGGGGTGATGGCTGGAAGTGGGATGGCGCGTGAGTTGGCACCAGCCAGCGGTGGAGGCAGAGACTCAGAGGTCAGGGATCTCTCTCTCTGTCTCTGTCTCTGTCTCTCTCCCTCAGGGAGCTGAGGAGAGTAAGGTGGCGCCCCCTGCCCACCTCGCCTACCTCTCCATGGGCCCTTCTTTCTCTGGCCGCTCCGGGAGCCCTGCGGGCTTGGGTTCAACCCCCCACACACCGCACAGGCCAAGGGCGCATGCGCGACCGCCGGGGCCTAGGGCTGGCCTCGGGGGGGGGGGGTCCTCAGGGAAGGCCCCGCCCTCCCTCCAGGCTCTGACCCAGCTGCAGCTCTTCCATCGCCGCCCTTCTGGACTCGGCTTCAGCTGTCTGCCTCCCCTCCCCCACTCCCACTCAGCTTGCAGGCCGCTTCCCTGCCTTGAAAGCATTGCTCTGGCCCTGAGGGCCACAGACCTACTGGGCTTCAAGCTCAAGGCTCTGCCTGGGCCTGCTGCTTCGGCCAGGGGCTCATTTTTTCCTGGAAAGACAAAGCCATGGCCTCACCCCACGCCTGCACTTTGCCACGGCAGGCAGCCCAGATGTAGGAAAGGCTCTGTGGAGTCAGAAGTGCCGAGACAGGCAGATGGCACCAGAGGGTTTGGGGGCCAGGGCGCAACTGGGCTAGCCCCTCCTCCCGGGAGTCGGGGAGGCCCGGCCTTCCTAGTGCCCAGGCCACGGCTCCGGGGAGAAACCCGCCATGGAGGGCACGCTGGAGGCCCTCTGCCTGAGGTGGCAGGTGTCACGCCAGGGCCACTGCAAGCCTGGCTCGGCTTGCCTGCTTTCTCCAAAGGAGGCTGGCCGACCAGCCGAACCTGGCACCTGGGCCAGGCCCCTTCCAAGGGGACGAGTTCCAGAGGATAGAGCCCTGGGGGCGGCTGCCAAGTCTCCTGGGGCGTGTGCTGGGCCCCCGTCAGAGGAGGAAGCAGCCTGGTAAACGGTGTGCCAGGCCTGAGATCTGGAGGCCTCCCACAGCCGGGTCCCTGTCCTGCCCAGGCCCCCCGAGGGAGGACGATGGTTGGGCAGTGGCGATCGGGGTGGGGCTGGCGCCGAGCCTGCCCTTGGATGCCCCGGGGAAGGGCGCCGGGGGATGGGCTGCCCCTGGCCAGCTCTGAGTGACCGACCCAGCTCGGGGCTGTCGGGGGCAGAGAGAGAACCCCCCTCCGCCCTTTCCCTTCAGGTTCTTAGGGCTGGCCAAATCCTTCCCAAGACAGCTTGTCTGGAGAAAATCAGACCCAGCTGAAGAACATGTGTCCATGGGGGAAACCCGGGAAACTGAGTCTCCCCACACAATAGCAGAGATTCTCATCTTGCATCCTCTCCTGAGCTAATGACAAAGGTGGATGTCCCGGGTGGGTGGGCCTGTGGAATGGGAGAGGGGAGGAAGTCTATTGTCATGCAGAGGGACATGGAAAGACTTGTCTGAAGCTTATCCCCTGCACTGGGGTCAGGTCGGGAAGGGACGGCACAGAGGTGAGCAGGAACCAACCGGCCTCTCTGTGGTGGGGCTGGCCCCGGGGCAGGCGTGGGGGTGATGGCTGGAAGTGGGATGGCGCGTGAGTTGGCACCAGCCAGCGGTGGAGGCAGAGACTCAGAGGTCAGGGATCTCTCTCTCTGTCTCTGTCTCTGTCTCTCTCCCTCAGGGAGCTGAGGAGAGTAAGGTGGCGCCCCCTGCCCACCTCGCCTACCTCTCCATGGGCCCTTCTTTCTCTGGCCGCTCCGGGAGCCCTGCGGGCTTGGGTTCAACCCCCCACACACCGCACAGGCCAAGGGCGCATGCGCGACCGCCGGGGCCTAGGGCTGGCCTCGGGGGTGGGGGGGTCCTCAGTGAAGGCGCCGCCCTCCTCCAGGCTCTGACCCAGCTGCAGCTCTTCCATCGCCGCCCTTCTGGACTCGGCTTCAGCTGTCTGCCTCCCCTCCCCCACTCCCACTCAGCTTGCAGGCCGCTTCCCTGCCTTGAAAGCATGGCTCTGGCCCTGAGGGCCACAGACCTACTGGGCTTCAAGCTCAAGGCTCTGCCTGGGCCTGCTGCTTCGGCCAGGGGCTCATTTTTTCCTGGAAAGACAAAGCCATGGCCTCACCCCACGCCTGCACTTTGCCACGGCAGGCAGCCCAGATGTAGGAAAGGCTCTGTGGAGTCAGAAGTGCCGAGACAGGCAGATGGCACCAGAGGGTTTGGGGGCCAGGGCGCAACTGGGCTAGCCCCTCCTCCCGGGAGTCGGGGAGGCCCGGCCTTCCTAGTGCCCAGGCCATGGCTCCGGGGAGAAACCCGCCATGGAGGGCACGCTGGAGGCCCTCTGCCTGAGGTGGCAGGTGTCACGCCAGGGCCACTGCAAGCCTGGCTCGGCTTGCCTGCTTTCTCCAAAGGAGGCTGGCCGACCAGCCGAACCTGGCACCTGGGCCAGGCCCCTTCCAAGGGGACGAGTTCCAGAGGATAGAGCCCTGGGGGCGGCTGCCAAGTCTCCTGGGGCGTGTGCTGGGCCCCCGTCAGAGGAGGAAGCAGCCTGGTAAACGGTGTGCCAGGCCTGAGATCTGGAGGCCTCCCACAGCCGGGTCCCTGTCC
The DNA here is from genome assembly GCF_020826845.1 of Diceros bicornis minor. Lineage (NCBI taxonomy): Eukaryota > Metazoa > Chordata > Mammalia > Perissodactyla > Rhinocerotidae > Diceros > Diceros bicornis. The sequence goes on along the minus strand of NW_026691417.1, from coordinate 67,184 downwards.
TGCCCAGGCCCCCCGAGGGAGGACGATGGTCGGGCAGTGGCGAGCGGGGTGGGGCTGGCGCCGAGCCTGCCCTTGGATGCCCCGGGGAAGGGCGCCGGGGGATGGGCTGCCCCTGGCCAGGTCTGAGGGACCGACACAGCTCGGGGCTGTCGGGGGCAGAGAGAGAACCCCCCTCCGCCCTTTCCCTTCAGGTTCTTAGGGCTGGCCAAATCCTTCCCAAGACAGCTTGTCTGGAGAAAATCAGACCCAGCTGAAGAACATGTGTCCATGGGGGAAACCCGGGAAACTGAGTCTCCCCACACAATAGCAGAGATTCTCATCTTGCATCCTCTCCTGAGCTAATGACAAAGGTGGATGTCCCGGGTGGGTGGGCCTGTGGAATGGGAGAGGGGAGGAAGTCTATTGTCATGCAGAGGGACATGGAAAGACTTGTCTGAAGCTTATCCCCTGCACTGGGGTCAGGTCGGGAAGGGACGGCACAGAGGTGAGCAGGAACCAACCGGCCTCTCTGTGGTGGGGCTGGCCCCGGGGCAGGCGTGGGGGTGATGGCTGGAAGTGGGATGGCGCGTGAGTTGGCACCAGCCAGCGGTGGAGGCAGAGACTCAGAGGTCAGGGATCTCTCTCTCTGTCTCTGTCTCTGTCTCTCTCCCTCAGGGAGCTGAGGAGAGTAAGGTGGCGCCCCCTGCCCACCTCGCCTACCTCTCCATGGGCCCTTCTTTCTCTGGCCGCTCCGGGAGCCCTGCGGGCTTGGGTTCAACCCCCCACACACCGCACAGGCCAAGGGCGCATGCGCGACCGCCGGGGCCTAGGGCTGGCCTCGGGGGTGGGGGGGTCCTCAGTGAAGGCCCCGCCCTCCTCCAGGCTCTGACCCAGCTGCAGCTCTTCCATCGCCGCCCTTCTGGACTCGGCTTCAGCTGTCTGCCTCCCCTCCCCCACTCCCACTCAGCTTGCAGGCCGCTTCCCTGCCTTGAAAGCATTGCTCTGGCCCTGAGGGCCACAGACCTACTGGGCTTCAAGCTCAAGGCTCTGCCTGGGCCTGCTGCTTCGGCCAGGGGCTCATTTTTTCCTGGAAAGACAAAGCCATGGCCTCACCCCACGCCTGCACTTTGCCACGGCAGGCAGCCCAGATGTAGGAAAGGCTCTGTGGAGTCAGAAGTGCCGAGACAGGCAGATGGCACCAGAGGGTTTGGGGGCCAGGGCGCAACTGGGCTAGCCCCTCCTCCCGGGAGTCGGGGAGGCCCGGCCTTCCTAGTGCCCAGGCCACGGCTCCGGGGAGAAACCCGCCATGGAGGGCACGCTGGAGGCCCTCTGCCTGAGGTGGCAGGTGTCACGCCAGGGCCACTGCAAGCCTGGCTCGGCTTGCCTGCTTTCTCCAAAGGAGGCTGGCCGACCAGCCGAACCTGGCACCTGGGCCAGGCCCCTTCCAAGGGGACGAGTTCCAGAGGCTAGAGCCCTGGGGGCGGCTGCCAAGTCTCCTGGGGCGTGTGCTGGGCCCCCGTCAGAGGAGGAAGCAGCCTGGTAAACGGTGTGCCAGGCCTGAGATCTGGAGGCCTCCCACAGCCGGGTCCCTGTCCTGCCCAGGCCCCCCGAGGGAGGACGATGGTCGGGCAGTGGCGAGCGGGGTGGGGCTGGCGCCGAGCCTGCCCTTGGATGCCCCGGGGAAGGGCGCCGGGGGATGGGCTGCCCCTGGCCAGGTCTGAGGGACCGACCCAGCTCGGGGCTGTCGGGGGCAGAGAGAGAACCCCCCTCCGCCCTTTCCCTTCAGGTTCTTAGGGCTGGCCAAATCCTTCCCAAGACAGCTTGTCTGGAGAAAATCAGACCCAGCTGAAGAACATGTGTCCATGGGGGAAACCCGGGAAACTGAGTCTCCCCACACAATAGCAGAGATTCTCATCTTGCATCCTCTCCTGAGCTAATGACAAAGGTGGATGTCCCGGGTGGGTGGGCCTGTGGAATGGGAGAGGGGAGGAAGTCTATTGTCATGCAGAGGGACATGGAAAGACTTGTCTGAAGCTTATCCCCTGCACTGGGGTCAGGTCGGGAAGGGACGGCACAGAGGTGAGCAGGAACCAACCGGCCTCTCTGTGGTGGGGCTGGCCCCGGGGCAGGCGTGGGGGTGATGGCTGGAAGTGGGATGGCGCGTGAGTTGGCACCAGCCAGCGGTGGAGGCAGAGACTCAGAGGTCAGGGATCTCTCTCTCTGTCTCTGTCTCTCTCTCTCTCCCTCAGGGAGCTGAGGAGAGTAAGGTGGCGCCCCCTGCCCACCTCGCCTACCTCTCCATGGGCCCTTCTTTCTCTGGCCGCTCCGGGAGCCCTGCGGGCTTGGGTTCAACCCCCCACACACCGCACAGGCCAAGGGCGCATGCGCGACCGCCGGGGCCTAGGGCTGGCCTCGGGGGGGGGGGGGTCCTCAGTGAAGGCCCCGCCCTCCCTCCAGGCTCTGACCCAGCTGCAGCTCTTCCATCGCCGCCCTTCTGGACTCGGCTTCAGCTGTCTGCCTCCCCTCCCCCACTCCCACTCAGCTTGCAGGCCGCTTCCCTGCCTTGAAAGCATTGCTCTGGCCCTGAGGGCCACAGACCTACTGGGCTTCAAGCTCAAGGCTCTGCCTGGGCCTGCTGCTTCGGCCAGGGGCTCATTTTTTCCTGGAAAGACAAAGCCATGGCCTCACCCCACGCCTGCACTTTGCCACGGCAGGCAGCCCAGATGTAGGAAAGGCTCTGTGGAGTCAGAAGTGCCGAGACAGGCAGATGGCACCAGAGGGTTTGGGGGCCAGGGCGCAAGTGGGCTAGCCCCTCCTCCCGGGAGTCGGGGAGGCCCGGCCTTCCTAGTGCCCAGGCCACGGCTCCGGGGAGAAACCCGCCATGGAGGGCACGCGGGAGGCCCTCTGCCTGAGGTGGCAGGTGTCACGCCAGGGCCACTGCAAGCCTGGCTCGGCTTGCCTGCTTTCTCCAAAGGAGGCTGGCCGACCAGCCGAACCTGGCACCTGGGCCAGGCCCCTTCCAAGGGGACGAGTTCCAGAGGCTAGAGCCCTGGGGGCGGCTGCCAAGTCTCCTGGGGCGTGTGCTGGGCCCCCGTCAGAGGAGGAAGCAGCCTGGTAAACGGTGTGCCAGGCCTGAGATCTGGAGGCCTCCCACAGCCGGGTCCCTGTCCTGCCCAGGCCCCCCGAGGGAGGACGATGGTCGGGCAGTGGCGAGCGGGGTGGGGCTGGTGCCGAGCCTGCCCTTGGATGCCCCGGGGAAGGGCGCCGGGGGATGGGCTGCCCCTGGCCGGGTCTGAGGGACCGACCCAGCTCGGGGCTGTCGGGGGCAGAGAGAGAACCCCCCTCCGCCCTTTCCCTTCAGGTTCTTAGGGCTGGCCAAATCCTTCCCAAGACAGCTTGTCTGGAGAAAATCAGACCCAGCTGAAGAACATGTGTCCATGGGGGAAACCCGGGAAACTGAGTCTCCCCACACAATAGCAGAGATTCTCATCTTGCATCCTCTCCTGAGCTAATGACAAAGGTGGATGTCCCGGGTGGGCCTGTGGAATGGGAGAGGGGAGGAAGTCTATTGTCATGCAGAGGGACATGGAAAGACTTGTCTGAAGCTTATCCCCTGCACTGGGGTCAGGTCGGGAAGGGACGGCACAGAGGTGAGCAGGAACCAACCGGCCTGTCTGTGGTGGGGCTGGCCCCGGGGCAGGCGTGGGGGTGATGGCTGGAAGTGGGATGGCGCGTGAGTTGGCACCAGCCAGCGGTGGAGGCAGAGACTCAGAGGTCAGGGATCTCTCTCTCTGTCTCTGTCTCTGTCTCTCTCCCTCAGGGAGCTGAGGAGAGTAAGGTGGCGCCCCCTGCCCACCTCGCCTACCTCTCCATGGGCCCTTCATTCTCTGGCCGCTCCGGGAGCCCTGCGTGCTTGGGTTCAACCCCCCACACACCGCACAGGCCAAGGGCACATGCGCGACCGCCGGGGCATAGGGCTGGCCTCGGGGGGGGGGGTCCTCAGTGAAGGCCCCGCCCTCCCTCCATGCTCTGACCCAGCTGCAGCTCCTCCATCGCCGCCCTTCTGGACTCTGCTTCAGCTGTCTCCCTCCCCTCCCCCACTCCCACTCAGCTTGCAGGCCGCTTCCCTGCCTTGAAAGCATTGCTCTGGCCCTGAGGGCCACAGACCTACTGGGCTTCAAGCTCAAGGCTCTGCCTGGGCCTGCTGCTTCGGCCAGGGGCTCATTTTTTCCTGGAAAGACAAAGCCATGGCCTCACCCCACGCCTGCACTTTGCCACGGCAGGCAGCCCTGGTGTAGGAAAGGCTCTGTGGAGTCAGAAGTGCCGAGACAGGCAGATGGCACCGCAGGCTTTGGGGGCCAGGGTGCAAGTGGGCTAGCCCCTCCTCCCGGGAGTCGGGGAGGCCCGGCCTTCCTAGTGCCCAGGCCACGGCTCCGGGGAGAAACCCGCCATGGAGGGCACGCGGGAGGCCCTCTGCCTGAGGTGGCAGGTGTCACGCCAGGGCCACTGCAAGCCTGGCTTGGCTTGCCTGCTTTCTCCAAAGGAGGCTGGCCGACCAGCCGAACCTGGCACCTGGGCCAGGCCCCTTCCAAGGGGACGAGTTCCAGAGGCTAGAGCCCTGGGGGCGGCTGCCAAGTCTCCTGGGGCGTGTGCTGGGCCCCCGTCAGAGGAGGAAGCAGCCTGGTAAACGGTGTGCCAGGCCTGAGATCTGGAGGCCTCCCACAGCCGGGTCCCTGTCCTGCCCAGGCCCCCCGAGGGAGGACGATGGTCGGGCAGTGGCGAGCGGGGTGGGGCTGGCGCCGAGCCTGCCCTTGGATGCCCCGGGGAAGGGCGCCGGGGGATGGGCTGCCCCTGGCCTGGTCTGAGGGACCGACCCAGCTCGGGGCTGTCGGGGGCAGAGAGAGAACCCCCCTCCGCCCTTTCCCTTCAGGTTCTTAGGGCTGGCCAAATCCTTCCCAAGACAGCTTGTCTGGAGAAAATCAGACCCAGCTGAAGAACATGTGTCCATGGGGGAAACCCGGGAAACTGAGTCTCCCCACACAATAGCAGAGATTCTCATCTTGCATCCTCTCCTGAGCTAATGACAAAGGTGGATGTCCCGGGTGGGTGGGCCTGTGGAATGGGAGAGGGGAGGAAGTCTATTGTCATGCAGAGGGACATGGAAAGACTTGTCTGAAGCTTATCCCCTGCACTGGGGTCAGGTCGGGAAGGGACGGCACAGAGGTGAGCAGGAACCAACCGGCCTCTCTGTGGTGGGGCTGGCCCCGGGGCAGGCGTGGGGGTGATGGCTGGAAGTGGGATGGCGCGTGAGTTGGCACCAGCCAGCGGTGGAGGCAGAGACTCAGAGGTCAGGGATCTCTCTCTCTGTCTCTGTCTCTGTCTCTCTCCCTCAGGGAGCTGAGGAGAGTAAGGTGGCGCCCCCTGCCCACCTCGCCTACCTCTCCATGGGCCCTTCTTTCTCTGGCCGCTCCGGGAGCCCTGCGGGCTTGGGTTCAACCCCACACACACCGCACATGCCAAGGGCGCATGCGCGACCGCCGGGGCCTAGGGCTGGCCTCGGGGGGGGGGGGGGGGGGTCCTCAGTGAAGGCCCCGCCCTCCCTCCAGGCTCTGACCCAGCTGCAGCTCTTCCATCGCCGCCCTTCTGGACTCGGCTTCAGCTGTCTGCCTCCCCTCCCCCACTCCCACTCAGCTTGCAGGCCGCTTCCCTGCCTTGAAAGCATGGCTCTGGCCCTGAGGGCCACAGACCTACTGGGCTTCAAGCTCAAGGCTCTGCCTGGGCCTGCTGCTTCGGCCAGGGGCTCATTTTTTCCTGGAAAGACAAAGCCATGGCCTCACCCCACGCCTGCACTTTGCCACGGCAGGCAGCCCTGGTGTAGGAAAGGCTCTGTGGAGTCAGAAGTGCCGAGACAGGCAGATGGCACCGCAGGCTTTGGGGGCCAGGGTGCAAGTGGGCTAGCCCCTCCTCCCGGGAGTCGGGGAGGCCCGGCCTTCCTAGTGCCCAGGCCACGGCTCCGGGGAGAAACCCGCCATGGAGGGCACGCGGGAGGCCCTCTGCCTGAGGTGGCAGCTGTCACGCCAGGGCCACTGCAAGCCTGGCTCGGCTTGCCTGCTTTCTCCAAAGGAGGCTGGCCGACCAGCCGAACCTGGCACCTGGGCCAGGCCCCTTCCAAGGGGACGAGTTCCAGAGGCTAGAGCCCTGGGGGCGGCTGCCAAGTCTCCTGGGGCGTGTGCTGGGCCCCCGTCAGAGGAGGAAGCAGCCTGGTAAACGGTGTGCCAGGCCTGAGATCTGGAGGCCTCCCACAGCCGGGTCCCTGTCCTGCCCAGGCCCCCCGAGGGAGGACGATGGTCGGGCAGTGGCGAGCGGGGTGGGGCTGGCGCCGAGCCTGCCCTTGGATGCCCCGGGGAAGGGCGCCGGGGGATGGGCTGCCCCTGGCCGGGTCTGAGGGACCGACCCAGCTCGGGGCTGTCGGGGGCAGAGAGAGAACCCCCCTCCGCCCTTTCCCTTCAGGTTCTTAGGGCTGGCCAAATCCTTCCCAAGACAGCTTGTCTGGAGAAAATCAGACCCAGCTGAAGAACATGTGTCCATGGGGGAAACCCGGGAAACTGAGTCTCCCCACACAATAGCAGAGATTCTCATCTTGCATCCTCTCCTGAGCTAATGACAAAGGTGGATGTCCCGGGTGGGCCTGTGGAATGGGAGAGGGGAGGAAGTCTATTGTCATGCAGAGGGACATGGAAAGACTTGTCTGAAGCTTATCCCCTGCACTGGGGTCAGGTCGGGAAGGGACGGCACAGAGGTGAGCAGGAACCAACCGGCCTGTCTGTGGTGGGGCTGGCCCCGGGGCAGGCGTGGGGGTGATGGCTGGAAGTGGGATGGCGCGTGAGTTGGCACCAGCCAGCGGTGGAGGCAGAGACTCAGAGGTCAGGGATCTCTCTCTCTGTCTCTGTCTCTGTCTCTCTCCCTCAGGGAGCTGAGGAGAGTAAGGTGGCGCCCCCTGCCCACCTCGCCTACCTCTCCATGGGCCCTTCATTCTCTGGCCGCTCCGGGAGCCCTGCGTGCTTGGGTTCAACCCCCCACACACCGCACAGGCCAAGGGCACATGCGCGACCGCCGGGGCATAGGGCTGGCCTCGGGGGGGGGGGTCCTCAGTGAAGGCCCTGCCCTCCCTCCATGCTCTGACCCAGCTGCAGCTCTTCCATCGCCGCCCTTCTGGACTCTGCTTCAGCTGTCTCCCTCCCCTCCCCCACTCCCACTCAGCTTGCAGGCCGCTTCCCTGCCTTGAAAGCATTGCTCTGGCCCTGAGGGCCACAGACCTACTGGGCTTCAAGCTCAAGGCTCTGCCTGGGCCTGCTGCTTCGGCCAGGGGCTCATTTTTTCCTGGAAAGACAAAGCCATGGCCTCACCCCACGCCTGCACTTTGCCACGGCAGGCAGCCCTGGTGTAGGAAAGGCTCTGTGGAGTCAGAAGTGCCGAGACAGGCAGATGGCACCGCAGGCTTTGGGGGCCAGGGTGCAAGTGGGCTAGCCCCTCCTCCCGGGAGTCGGGGAGGCCCGGCCTTCCTAGTGCCCAGGCCACGGCTCCGGGGAGAAACCCGCCATGGAGGGCACGCGGGAGGCCCTCTGCCTGAGGTGGCAGGTGTCACGCCAGGGCCACTGCAAGCCTGGCTCGGCTTGCCTGCTTTCTCCAAAGGAGGCTGGCCGACCAGCCGAACCTGGCACCTGGGCCAGGCCCCTTCCAAGGGGACGAGTTCCAGAGGCTAGAGCCCTGGGGGCGGCTGCCAAGTCTCCTGGGGCGTGTGCTGGGCCCCCGTCAGAGGAGGAAGCAGCCTGGTAAACGGTGTGCCAGGCCTGAGATCTGGAGGCCTCCCACAGCCGGGTCCCTGTCCTGCCCAGGCCCCCCGAGGGAGGACGATGGTCGGGCAGTGGCGAGCGGGGTGGGGCTGGCGCCGAGCCTGCCCTTGGATGCCCCGGGGAAGGGCGCCGGGGGATGGGCTGCCCCTGGCCGGGTCTGAGGGACCGACCCAGCTCGGGGCTGTCGGGGGCAGAGAGAGAACCCCCCTCCGCCCTTTCCCTTCAGGTTCTTAGGGCTGGCCAAATCCTTCCCAAGACAGCTTGTCTGGAGAAAATCAGACCCAGCTGAAGAACATGTGTCCATGGGGGAAACCCGGGAAACTGAGTCTCCCCACACAATAGCAGAGATTCTCATCTTGCATCCTCTCCTGAGCTAATGACAAAGGTGGATGTCCCGGGTGGGCCTGTGGAATGGGAGAGGGGAGGAAGTCTATTGTCATGCAGAGGGACATGGAAAGACTTGTCTGAAGCTTATCCCCTGCACTGGGGTCAGGTCGGGAAGGGACGGCACAGAGGTGAGCAGGAACCAACCGGCCTCTCTGTGGTGGGGCTGGCCCCGGGGCAGGCGTGGGGGTGATGGCTGGAAGTGGGATGGCGCGTGAGTTGGCACCAGCCAGCGGTGGAGGCAGAGACTCAGAGGTCAGGGATCTCTCTCTCTGTCTCTGTCTCTGTCTCTCTCCCTCAGGGAGCTGAGGAGTGTAAGGTGGCGCCCCCTGCCCACCTCGCCTACCTCTCCATGGGCCCTTCATTCTCTGGCCGCTCCGGGAGACCTGCGTGCTTGGGTTCAACCCCCCACACACCGCACAGGCCAAGGGCGCATGCGCGACCGCCGGGGCATAGGGCTGGCCTCGGGGGGGGGGGTCCTCAGTGAAGGCCCCGCCCTCCCTCCATGCTCTGACCCAGCTGCAGCTCTTCCATCGCCGCCCTTCTGGACTCTGCTTCAGCTGTCTGCCTCCCCTCCCCCACTCCCACTCAGCTTGCAGGCCGCTTCCCTGCCTTGAAAGCATTGCTCTGGCCCTGAGGGCCACAGACCTACTGGGCTTCAAGCTCAAGGCTCTGCCTGGGCCTGCTGCTTCGGCCAGGGGCTCATTTTTTCCTGGAAAGACAAAGCCATGGCCTCACCCCACGCCTGCACTTTGCCACGGCAGGCAGCCCAGATGTAGGAAAGGCTCTGTGGAGTCAGAAGTGCCGAGACAGGCAGATGGCACCAGAGGGTTTGGGGGCCAGGGCGCAACTGGGCTAGCCCCTCCTCCCGGGAGTCGGGGAGGCCCGGCCTTCCTAGTGCCCAGGCCACGGCTCCGGGGAGAAACCCGCCATGGAGGGCACGCGGGAGGCCCTCTGCCTGAGGTGGCAGGTGTCACGCCAGGGCCACTGCAAGCCTGGCTCGGCTTGCCTGCTTTCTCCAAAGGAGGCTGGCCGACCAGCCGAACCTGGCACCTGGGCCAGGCCCCTTCCAAGGGGACGAGTTCCAGAGGCTAGAGCCCTGGGGGCGGCTGTCAAGTCTCCTGGGGCGTGTGCTGGGCCCCCGTCAGAGGAGGAAGCAGCCTGGTAAACGGTGTGCCAGGCCTGAGATCTGGAGGCCTCCCACAGCCGGGTCCCTGTCCTGCCCAGGCCCCCCGAGGGAGGACGATGGTCGGGCAGTGGCGAGCGGGGTGGGGCTGGCGCCGAGCCTGCCCTTGGATGCCCCGGGGAAGGGCGCCGGGGGATGGGCTGCCCCTGGCCAGGTCTGAGGGACCGACACAGCTCGGGGCTGTCGGGGGCAGAGAGAGAACCCCCCTCCGCCCTTTCCCTTCAGGTTCTTAGGGCTGGCCAAATCCTTCCCAAGACAGCTTGTCTGGAGAAAATCAGACCCAGCTGAAGAACATGTGTCCATGGGGGAAACCCGGGAAACTGAGTCTCCCCACACAATAGCAGAGATTCTCATCTTGCATCCTCTCCTGAGCTAATGACAAAGGTGGATGTCCCGGGTGGGTGGGCCTGTGGAATGGGAGAGGGGAGGAAGTCTATTGTCATGCAGAGGGACATGGAAAGACTTGTCTGAAGCTTATCCCCTGCACTGGGGTCAGGTCGGGAAGGGACGGCACAGAGGTGAGCAGGAACCAACCGGCCTCTCTGTGGTGGGGCTGGCCCCGGGGCAGGCGTGGGGGTGATGGCTGGAAGTGGGATGGCGCGTGAGTTGGCACCAGCCAGCGGTGGAGGCAGAGACTCAGAGGTCAGGGATCTCTCTCTCTGTCTCTGTCTCTGTCTCTCTCCCTCAGGGAGCTGAGGAGAGTAAGGTGGCGCCCCCTGCCCACCTCGCCTACCTCTCCATGGGCCCTTCTTTCTCTGGCCGCTCCGGGAGCCCTGCGGGCTTGGGTTCAACCCCCCACACACCGCACAGGCCAAGGGCGCATGCGCGACCGCCGGGGCCTAGGGCTGGCCTCGGGGGTGGGGGGGTCCTCAGTGAAGGCCCCGCCCTCCTCCAGGCTCTGACCCAGCTGCAGCTCTTCCATCGCCGCCCTTCTGGACTCGGCTTCAGCTGTCTGCCTCCCCTCCCCCACTCCCACTCAGCTTGCAGGCCGCTTCCCTGCCTTGAAAGCATTGCTCTGGCCCTGAGGGCCACAGACCTACTGGGCTTCAAGCTCAAGGCTCTGCCTGGGCCTGCTGCTTCGGCCAGGGGCTCATTTTTTCCTGGAAAGACAAAGCCATGGCCTCACCCCACGCCTGCACTTTGCCACGGCAGGCAGCCCAGATGTAGGAAAGGCTCTGTGGAGTCAGAAGTGCCGAGACAGGCAGATGGCACCAGAGGGTTTGGGGGCCAGGGCGCAACTGGGCTAGCCCCTCCTCCCGGGAGTCGGGGAGGCCCGGCCTTCCTAGTGCCCAGGCCACGGCTCCGGGGAGAAACCCGCCATGGAGGGCACGCTGGAGGCCCTCTGCCTGAGGTGGCAGGTGTCACGCCAGGGCCACTGCAAGCCTGGCTCGGCTTGCCTGCTTTCTCCAAAGGAGGCTGGCCGACCAGCCGAACCTGGCACCTGGGCCAGGCCCCTTCCAAGGGGACGAGTTCCAGAGGCTAGAGCCCTGGGGGCGGCTGCCAAGTCTCCTGGGGCGTGTGCTGGGCCCCCGTCAGAGGAGGAAGCAGCCTGGTAAACGGTGTGCCAGGCCTGAGATCTGGAGGCCTCCCACAGCCGGGTCCCTGTCCTGCCCAGGCCCCCCGAGGGAGGACGATGGTCGGGCAGTGGCGAGCGGGGTGGGGCTGGCGCCGAGCCTGCCCTTGGATGCCCCGGGGAAGGGCGCCGGGGGATGGGCTGCCCCTGGCCAGGTCTGAGGGACCGACCCAGCTCGGGGCTGTCGGGGGCAGAGAGAGAACCCCCCTCCGCCCTTTCCCTTCAGGTTCTTAGGGCTGGCCAAATCCTTCCCAAGACAGCTTGTCTGGAGAAAATCAGACCCAGCTGAAGAACATGTGTCCATGGGGGAAACCCGGGAAACTGAGTCTCCCCACACAATAGCAGAGATTCTCATCTTGCATCCTCTCCTGAGCTAATGACAAAGGTGGATGTCCCGGGTGGGTGGGCCTGTGGAATGGGAGAGGGGAGGAAGTCTATTGTCATGCAGAGGGACATGGAAAGACTTGTCTGAAGCTTATCCCCTGCACTGGGGTCAGGTCGGGAAGGGACGGCACAGAGGTGAGCAGGAACCAACCGGCCTCTCTGTGGTGGGGCTGGCCCCGGGGCAGGCGTGGGGGTGATGGCTGGAAGTGGGATGGCGCGTGAGTTGGCACCAGCCAGCGGTGGAGGCAGAGACTCAGAGGTCAGGGATCTCTCTCTCTGTCTCTGTCTCTCTCTCTCTCCCTCAGGGAGCTGAGGAGAGTAAGGTGGCGCCCCCTGCCCACCTCGCCTACCTCTCCATGGGCCCTTCTTTCTCTGGCCGCTCCGGGAGCCCTGCGGGCTTGGGTTCAACCCCCCACACACCGCACAGGCCAAGGGCGCATGCGCGACCGCCGGGGCCTAGGGCTGGCCTCGGGGGGGGGGGGGTCCTCAGTGAAGGCCCCGCCCTCCCTCCAGGCTCTGACCCAGCTGCAGCTCTTCCATCGCCGCCCTTCTGGACTCGGCTTCAGCTGTCTGCCTCCCCTCCCCCACTCCCACTCAGCTTGCAGGCCGCTTCCCTGCCTTGAAAGCATGGCTCTGGCCCTGAGGGCCACAGACCTACTGGGCTTCAAGCTCAAGGCTCTGCCTGGGCCTGCTGCTTCGGCCAGGGGCTCATTTTTTCCTGGAAAGACAAAGCCATGGCCTCACCCCACGCCTGCACTTTGCCACGGCAGGCAGCCCTGGTGTAGGAAAGGCTCTGTGGAGTCAGAAGTGCCGAGACAGGCAGATGGCACCGCAGGCTTTGGGGGCCAGGGTGCAAGTGGGCTAGCCCCTCCTCCCGGGAGTCGGGGAGGCCCGGCCTTCCTAGTGCCCAGGCCACGGCTCCGGGGAGAAACCCGCCATGGAGGGCACGCGGGAGGCCCTCTGCCTGAGGTGGCAGGTGTCACGCCAGGGCCACTGCAAGCCTGGCTCGGCTTGCCTGCTTTCTCCAAAGGAGGCTGGCCGACCAGCCGAACCTGGCACCTGGGCCAGGCCCCTTCCAAGGGGACGAGTTCCAGAGGCTAGAGCCCTGGGGGCGGCTGCCAAGTCTCCTGGGGCGTGTGCTGGGCCCCCGTCAGAGGAGGAAGCAGCCTGGTAAACGGTGTGCCAGGCCTGAGATCTGGAGGCCTCCCACAGCCGGGTCCCTGTCCTGCCCAGGCCCCCCGAGGGAGGACGATGGTCGGGCAGTGGCGAGCGGGGTGGGGCTGGCGCCGAGCCTGCCCTTGGATGCCCCGGGGAAGGGCGCCGGGGGATGGGCTGCCCCTGGCCGGGTCTGAGGGACCGACCCAGCTCGGGGCTGTCGGGGGCAGAGAGAGAACCCCCCTCCGCCCTTTCCCTTCAGGTTCTTAGGGCTGGCCAAATCCTTCCCAAGACAGCTTGTCTGGAGAAAATCAGACCCAGCTGAAGAACATGTGTCCATGGGGGAAACCCGGGAAACTGAGTCTCCCCACACAATAGCAGAGATTCTCATCTTGCATCCTCTCCTGAGCTAATGACAAAGGTGGATGTCCCGGGTGGGCCTGTGGAATGGGAGAGGGGAGGAAGTCTATTGTCATGCAGAGGGACATGGAAAGACTTGTCTGAAGCTTATCCCCTGCACTGGGGTCAGGTCGGGAAGGGACGGCACAGAGGTGAGCAGGAACCAACCGGCCTGTCTGTGGTGGGGCTGGCCCCGGGGCAGGCGTGGGGGTGATGGCTGGAAGTGGGATGGCGCGTGAGTTGGCACCAGCCAGCGGTGGAGGCAGAGACTCAGAGGTCAGGGATCTCTCTCTCTGTCTCTGTCTCTGTCTCTCTCCCTCAGGGAGCTGAGGAGAGTAAGGTGGCGCCCCCTGCCCACCTCGCCTACCTCTCCATGGGCCCTTCATTCTCTGGCCGCTCCGGGAGCCCTGCGTGCTTGGGTTCAACCCCCCACACACCGCACAGGCCAAGGGCACATGCGCGACCGCCGGGGCATAGGGCTGGCCTCGGGGGGGGGGGGGTCCTCAGTGAAGGCCCCGCCCTCCCTCCATGCTCTGACCCAGCTGCAGCTCTTCCATCGCCGCCCTTCTGGACTCTGCTTCAGCTGTCTCCCTCCCCTCCCCCACTCCCACTCAGCTTGCAGGCCGCTTCCCTGCCTTGAAAGCATTGCTCTGGCGCTGAGGGCCACAGACCTACTGGGCTTCAAGCTCAAGGCTCTGCCTGGGCCTGCTGCTTCGGCCAGGGGCTCATTTTTTCCTGGAAAGACAAAGCCATGGCCTCACCCCACGCCTGCACTTTGCCACGGCAGGCAGCCCAGATGTAGGAAAGGCTCTGTGGAGTCAGAAGTGCCGAGACAGGCAGATGGCACCAGAGGGTTTGGGGGCCAGGGCGCAACTGGGCTAGCCCCTCCTCCCGGGAGTCGGGGAGGCCCGGCCTTCCTAGTGCCCAGGCCACGGCTCCGGGGAGAAACCCGCCATGGAGGGCACGCGGGAGGCCCTCTGCCTGAGGTGGCAGGTGTCACGCCAGGGCCACTGCAAGCCTGGCTCGGCTTGCCTGCTTTCTCCAAAGGAGGCTGGCCGACCAGCCGAACCTGGCACCTGGGCCAGGCCCCTTCCAAGGGGACGAGTTCCAGAGGCTAGAGCCCTGGGGGCGGCTGCCAAGTCTCCTGGGGCGTGTGCTGGGCCCCCGTCAGAGGAGGAAGCAGCCTGGTAAACGGTGTGCCAGGCCTGAGATCTGGAGGCCTCCCACAGCCGGGTCCCTGTCCTGCCCAGGCCCCCCGAGGGAGGACGATGGTCGGGCAGTGGCGAGCGGGGTGGGGCTGGCGCCGAGCCTGCCCTTGGATGCCCCGGGGAAGGGCGCCGGGGGATGGGCTGCCCCTGGCCGGGTCTGAGGGACCGACCCAGCTCGGGGCTGTCGGGGGCAGAGAGAGAACCCCCCTCCGCCCTTTCCCTTCAGGTTCTTAGGGCTGGCCAAATCCTTCCCAAGACAGCTTGTCTGGAGAAAATCAGACCCAGCTGAAGAACATGTGTCCATGGGGGAAACCCGGGAAACTGAGTCTCCCCACACAATTGCAGAGATTCTCATCTTGCATCCTCTCCTGAGCTAATGACAAAGGTGGATGTCCCGGGTGGGCCTGTGGAATGGGAGAGGGGAGGAAGTCTATTGTCATGCAGAGGGACATGGAAAGACTTGTCTGAAGCTTATCCCCTGCACTGGGGTCAGGTCGGGAAGGGACGGCACAGAGGTGAGCAGGAACCAACCGGCCTCTCTGTGGTGGGGCTGGCCCCGGGGCAGGCGTGGGGGTGATGGCTGGAAGTGGGATGGCGCGTGAGTTGGCACCAGCCAGCGGTGGAGGCAGAGACTCAGAGGTCAGGGATCTCTCTCTCTGTCTCTGTCTCTGTCTCTCTCCCTCAGGGAGCTGAGCAGAGTAAGGTGGCGCCCCCTGCCCACCTCGCCTACCTCTCCATGGGCCCTTCTTTCTCTGGCCGCTCCGGGAGCCCTGCGGGCTTGGGTTCAACCCCCCACACACCGCACAGGCCAAGGGCGCATGCGCGACCGCCGGGGCCTAGGGCTGGCCTCGGGGGTGGGGGGGTCCTCAGTGAAGGCCCCGCCCTCCCTCCAGGCTCTGACCCAGCTGCAGCTCTTCCATCGCCGCCCTTCTGGACTCGGCTTCAGCTGTCTCCCTCCCCTCCCCCACTCCCACTCAGCTTGCAGGCCGCTTCCCTGCCTTGAAAGCATGGCTCTGGCCCTGAGGGCCACAGACCTACTGGGCTTCAAGCTCAAGGCTCTGCCTGGGCCTGCTGCTTCGGCCAGGGGCTCATTTTTTCCTGGAAAGACAAAGCCATGGCCTCACCCCACGCCTGCACTTTGCCACGGCAGGCAGCCCTGGTGTAGGAAAGGCTCTGTGGAGTCAGAAGTGCCGAGACAGGCAGATGGCACCGCAGGCTTTGGGGGCCAGGGTGCAAGTGGGCTAGCCCCTCCTCCCGGGAGTCGGGGAGGCCCGGCCTTCCTAGTGCCCAGGCCACGGCTCCGGGGAGAAACCCGCCATGGAGGGCACGCGGGAGGCCCTCTGCCTGAGGTGGCAGGTGTCACGCCAGGGCCACTGCAAGCCTGGCTCGGCTTGCCTGCTTTCTCCAAAGGAGGCTGGCCGACCAGCCGAACCTGGCACCTGGGCCAGGCCCCTTCCAAGGGGACGAGTTCCAGAGGCTAGAGCCCTGGGGGCGGCTGCCAAGTCTCCTGGGGCGTGTGCTGGGCCCCCGTCAGAGGAGGAAGCAGCCTGGTAAACGGTGTGCCAGGCCTGAGATCTGGAGGCCTCCCACAGCCGGGTCCCTGTCCTGCCCAGGCCCCCCGAGGGAGGACGATGGTCGGGCAGTGGCGAGCGGGGTGGGGCTGGCGCCGAGCCTGCCCTTGGATGCCCCGGGGAAGGGCGCCGGGGGATGGGCTGCCCCTGGCCGGGTCTGAGGGACCGACCCAGCTCGGGGCTGTCGGGGGCAGAGAGAGAACCCCCCTCCGCCCTTTCCCTTCAGGTTCTTAGGGCTGGCCAAATCCTTCCCAAGACAGCTTGTCTGGAGAAAATCAGACCCAGCTGAAGAACATGTGTCCATGGGGGAAACCCGGGAAACTGAGTCTCCCCACACAATAGCAGAGATTCTCATCTTGCATCCTCTCCTGAGCTAATGACAAAGGTGGATGTCCCGGGTGGGCCTGTGGAATGGGAGAGGGGAGGAAGTCTATTGTCATGCAGAGGGACATGGAAAGACTTGTCTGAAGCTTATCCCCTGCACTGGGGTCAGGTCGGGAAGGGACGGCACAGAGGTGAGCAGGAACCAACCGGCCTGTCTGTGGTGGGGCTGGCCCCGGGGCAGGCGTGGGGGTGATGGCTGGAAGTGGGATGGCGCGTGAGTTGGCACCAGCCAGCGGTGGAGGCAGAGACTCAGAGGTCAGGGATCTCTCTCTCTGTCTCTGTCTCTGTCTCTCTCCCTCAGGGAGCTGAGGAGAGTAAGGTGGCGCCCCCTGCCCACCTCGCCTACCTCTCCATGGGCCCTTCATTCTCTGGCCGCTCCGGGAGCCCTGCGTGCTTGGGTTCAACCCCCCACACACCGCACAGGCCAAGGGCACATGCGCGACCGCCGGGGCATAGGGCTGGCCTCAGGGGGGGGGGTCCTCAGTGAAGGCCCCGCCCTCCCTCCATGCTCTGACCCAGCTGCAGCTCTTCCATCGCCGCCCTTCTGGACTCTGCTTCAGCTGTCTCCCTCCCCTCCCCCACTCCCACTCAGCTTGCAGGCCGCTTCCCTGCCTTGAAAGCATTGCTCTGGCGCTGAGGGCCACAGACCTACTGGGCTTCAAGCTCAAGGCTCTGCCTGGGCCTGCTGCTTCGGCCAGGGGCTCATTTTTTCCTGGAAAGACAAAGCCATGGCCTCACCCCACGCCTGCACTTTGCCACGGCAGGCAGCCCAGATGTAGGAAAGGCTCTGTGGAGTCAGAAGTGCCGAGACAGGCAGATGGCACCAGAGGGTTTGGGGGCCAGGGCGCAACTGGGCTAGCCCCTCCTCCCGGGAGTCGGGGAGGCCCGGCCTTCCTAGTGCCCAGGCCACGGCTCCGGGGAGAAACCCGCCATGGAGGGCACGCGGGAGGCCCTCTGCCTGAGGTGGCAGGTGTCACGCCAGGGCCACTGCAAGCCTGGCTCGGCTTGCCTGCTTTCTCCAAAGGAGGCTGGCCGACCAGCCGAACCTGGCACCTGGGCCAGGCCCCTTCCAAGGGGACGAGTTCCAGAGGCTAGAGCCCTGGGGGCGGCTGCCAAGTCTCCTGGGGCGTGTGCTGGGCCCCCGTCAGAGGAGGAAGCAGCCTGGTAAACGGTGTGCCAGGCCTGAGATCTGGAGGCCTCCCACAGCCGGGTCCCTGTCCTGCCCAGGCCCCCCGAGGGAGGACGATGGTCGGGCAGTGGCGAGCGGGGTGGGGCTGGCGCCGAGCCTGCCCTTGGATGCCCCGGGGAAGGGCGCCGGGGGATGGGCTGCCCCTGGCCAGGTCTGAGGGACCGACACAGCTCGGGGCTGTCGGGGGCAGAGAGAGAACCCCCCTCCGCCCTTTCCCTTCAGGTTCTTAGGGCTGGCCAAATCCTTCCCAAGACAGCTTGTCTGGAGAAAATCAGACCCAGCTGAAGAACATGTGTCCATGGGGGAAACCCGGGAAACTGAGTCTCCCCACACAATAGCAGAGATTCTCATCTTGCATCCTCTCCTGAGCTAATGACAAAGGTGGATGTCCCGGGTGGGTGGGCCTGTGGAATGGGAGAGGGGAGGAAGTCTATTGTCATGCAGAGGGACATGGAAAGACTTGTCTGAAGCTTATCCCCTGCACTGGGGTCAGGTCGGGAAGGGACGGCACAGAGGTGAGCAGGAACCAACCGGCCTCTCTGTGGTGGGGCTGGCCCCGGGGCAGGCGTGGGGGTGATGGCTGGAAGTGGGATGGCGCGTGAGTTGGCACCAGCCAGCGGTGGAGGCAGAGACTCAGAGGTCAGGGATCTCTCTCTCTGTCTCTGTCTCTGTCTCTCTCCCTCAGGGAGCTGAGGAGAGTAAGGTGGCGCCCCCTGCCCACCTCGCCTACCTCTCCATGGGCCCTTCTTTCTCTGGCCGCTCCGGGAGCCCTGCGGGCTTGGGTTCAACCCCCCACACACCGCACAGGCCAAGGGCGCATGCGCGACCGCCGGGGCCTAGGGCTGGCCTCGGGGGTGGGGGGGTCCTCAGTGAAGGCCCCGCCCTCCTCCAGGCTCTGACCCAGCTGCAGCTCTTCCATCGCCGCCCTTCTGGACTCGGCTTCAGCTGTCTGCCTCCCCTCCCCCACTCCCACTCAGCTTGCAGGCCGCTTCCCTGCCTTGAAAGCATTGCTCTGGCCCTGAGGGCCACAGACCTACTGGGCTTCAAGCTCAAGGCTCTGCCTGGGCCTGCTGCTTCGGCCAGGGGCTCATTTTTTCCTGGAAAGACAAAGCCATGGCCTCACCCCACGCCTGCACTTTGCCACGGCAGGCAGCCCAGATGTAGGAAAGGCTCTGTGGAGTCAGAAGTGCCGAGACAGGCAGATGGCACCAGAGGGTTTGGGGGCCAGGGCGCAACTGGGCTAGCCCCTCCTCCCGGGAGTCGGGGAGGCCCGGCCTTCCTAGTGCCCAGGCCACGGCTCCGGGGAGAAACCCGCCATGGAGGGCACGCTGGAGGCCCTCTGCCTGAGGTGGCAGGTGTCACGCCAGGGCCACTGCAAGCCTGGCTCGGCTTGCCTGCTTTCTCCAAAGGAGGCTGGCCGACCAGCCGAACCTGGCACCTGGGCCAGGCCCCTTCCAAGGGGACGAGTTCCAGAGGCTAGAGCCCTGGGGGCGGCTGCCAAGTCTCCTGGGGCGTGTGCTGGGCCCCCGTCAGAGGAGGAAGCAGCCTGGTAAACGGTGTGCCAGGCCTGAGATCTGGAGGCCTCCCACAGCCGGGTCCCTGTCCTGCCCAGGCCCCCCGAGGGAGGACGATGGTCGGGCAGTGGCGAGCGGGGTGGGGCTGGCGCCGAGCCTGCCCTTGGATGCCCCGGGGAAGGGCGCCGGGGGATGGGCTGCCCCTGGCCAGGTCTGAGGGACCGACCCAGCTCGGGGCTGTCGGGGGCAGAGAGAGAACCCCCCTCCGCCCTTTCCCTTCAGGTTCTTAGGGCTGGCCAAATCCTTCCCAAGACAGCTTGTCTGGAGAAAATCAGACCCAGCTGAAGAACATGTGTCCATGGGGGAAACCCGGGAAACTGAGTCTCCCCACACAATAGCAGAGATTCTCATCTTGCATCCTCTCCTGAGCTAATGACAAAGGTGGATGTCCCGGGTGGGTGGGCCTGTGGAATGGGAGAGGGGAGGAAGTCTATTGTCATGCAGAGGGACATGGAAAGACTTGTCTGAAGCTTATCCCCTGCACTGGGGTCAGGTCGGGAAGGGACGGCACAGAGGTGAGCAGGAACCAACCGGCCTCTCTGTGGTGGGGCTGGCCCCGGGGCAGGCGTGGGGGTGATGGCTGGAAGTGGGATGGCGCGTGAGTTGGCACCAGCCAGCGGTGGAGGCAGAGACTCAGAGGTCAGGGATCTCTCTCTCTGTCTCTGTCTCTCTCTCTCTCCCTCAGGGAGCTGAGGAGAGTAAGGTGGCGCCCCCTGCCCACCTCGCCTACCTCTCCATGGGCCCTTCTTTCTCTGGCCGCTCCGGGAGCCCTGCGGGCTTGGGTTCAACCCCCCACACACCGCACAGGCCAAGGGCGCATGCGCGACCGCCGGGGCCTAGGGCTGGCCTCGGGGGGGGGGGGGGTCCTCAGTGAAGGCCCCGCCCTCCCTCCAGGCTCTGACCCAGCTGCAGCTCTTCCATCGCCGCCCTTCTGGACTCGGCTTCAGCTGTCTGCCTCCCCTCCCCCACTCCCACTCAGCTTGCAGGCCGCTTCCCTGCCTTGAAAGCATGGCTCTGGCCCTGAGGGCCACAGACCTACTGGGCTTCAAGCTCAAGGCTCTGCCTGGGCCTGCTGCTTCGGCCAGGGGCTCATTTTTTCCTGGAAAGACAAAGCCATGGCCTCACCCCACGCCTGCACTTTGCCACGGCAGGCAGCCCTGGTGTAGGAAAGGCTCTGTGGAGTCAGAAGTGCCGAGACAGGCAGATGGCACCGCAGGCTTTGGGGGCCAGGGTGCAAGTGGGCTAGCCCCTCCTCCCGGGAGTCGGGGAGGCCCGGCCTTCCTAGTGCCCAGGCCACGGCTCCGGGGAGAAACCCGCCATGGAGGGCACGCGGGAGGCCCTCTGCCTGAGGTGGCAGGTGTCACGCCAGGGCCACTGCAAGCCTGGCTCGGCTTGCCTGCTTTCTCCAAAGGAGGCTGGCCGACCAGCCGAACCTGGCACCTGGGCCAGGCCCCTTCCAAGGGGACGAGTTCCAGAGGCTAGAGCCCTGGGGGCGGCTGCCAAGTCTCCTGGGGCGTGTGCTGGGCCCCCGTCAGAGGAGGAAGCAGCCTGGTAAACGGTGTGCCAGGCCTGAGATCTGGAGGCCTCCCACAGCCGGGTCCCTGTCCTGCCCAGGCCCCCCGAGGGAGGACGATGGTCGGGCAGTGGCGAGC
This sequence comes from Diceros bicornis minor, assembly GCF_020826845.1. Taxonomy (NCBI): domain Eukaryota; kingdom Metazoa; phylum Chordata; class Mammalia; order Perissodactyla; family Rhinocerotidae; genus Diceros; species Diceros bicornis. The sequence continues at coordinate 46,693 of NW_026691417.1, read as the reverse complement.
GGGGTGGGGCTGGCGCCGAGCCTGCCCTTGGATGCCCCGGGGAAGGGCGCCGGGGGATGGGCTGCCCCTGGCCGGGTCTGAGGGACCGACCCAGCTCGGGGCTGTCGGGGGCAGAGAGAGAACCCCCCTCCGCCCTTTCCCTTCAGGTTCTTAGGGCTGGCCAAATCCTTCCCAAGACAGCTTGTCTGGAGAAAATCAGACCCAGCTGAAGAACATGTGTCCATGGGGGAAACCCGGGAAACTGAGTCTCCCCACACAATTGCAGAGATTCTCATCTTGCATCCTCTCCTGAGCTAATGACAAAGGTGGATGTCCCGGGTGGGCCTGTGGAATGGGAGAGGGGAGGAAGTCTATTGTCATGCAGAGGGACATGGAAAGACTTGTCTGAAGCTTATCCCCTGCACTGGGGTCAGGTCGGGAAGGGACGGCACAGAGGTGAGCAGGAACCAACCGGCCTCTCTGTGGTGGGGCTGGCCCCGGGGCAGGCGTGGGGGTGATGGCTGGAAGTGGGATGGCGCGTGAGTTGGCACCAGCCAGCGGTGGAGGCAGAGACTCAGAGGTCAGGGATCTCTCTCTCTGTCTCTGTCTCTGTCTCTCTCCCTCAGGGAGCTGAGCAGAGTAAGGTGGCGCCCCCTGCCCACCTCGCCTACCTCTCCATGGGCCCTTCTTTCTCTGGCCGCTCCGGGAGCCCTGCGGGCTTGGGTTCAACCCCCCACCCACCGCACAGGCCAAGGGCGCATGCGCGACCGCCGGGGCCTAGGGCTGGCCTCGGGGGTGGGGGGGTCCTCAGTGAAGGCCCCGCCTTCCTCCAGGCTCTGACCCAGCTGCAGCTCTTCCATCGCCGCCCTTCTGGACTCGGCTTCAGCTGTCTGCCTCCCCTCCCCCACTCCCACTCAGCTTGCAGGCCGCTTCCCTGCCTTGAAAGCATTGCTCTGGCCCTGAGGGCCACAGACCTACTGGGCTTCAAGCTCAAGGCTCTGCCTGGGCCTGCTGCTTCGGCCAGGGGCTCATTTTTTCCTGGAAAGACAAAGCCATGGCCTCACCCCACGCCTGCACTTTGCCACGGCAGGCAGCCCAGATGTAGGAAAGGCTCTGTGGAGTCAGAAGTGCCGAGACAGGCAGATGGCACCAGAGGGTTTGGGGGCCAGGGCGCAACTGGGCTAGCCCCTCCTCCCGGGAGTCGGGGAGGCCCGGCCTTCCTAGTGCCCAGGCCACGGCTCCGGGGAGAAACCCGCCATGGAGGGCACGCTGGAGGCCCTCTGCCTGAGGTGGCAGGTGTCACGCCAGGGCCACTGCAAGCCTGGCTCGGCTTGCCTGCTTTCTCCAAAGGAGGCTGGCCGACCAGCCGAACCTGGCACTTGGGCCAGGCCCCTTCCAAGGGGACGAGTTCCAGAGGATAGAGCCCTGGGGGCGGCTGCCAAGTCTCCTGGGGCGTGTGCTGGGCCCCCGTCAGAGGAGGAAGCAGCCTGGTAAACGGTGTGCCAGGCCTGAGATCTGGAGGCCTCCCACAGCCGGGTCCCTGTCCTGCCCAGGCCCCCCGAGGGAGGACGATGGTCGGGCAGTGGCGAGCGGGGTGGGGCTGGCGCCGAGCCTGCCCTTGGATGCCCCGGGGAAGGGCGCCGGGGGATGGGCTGCCCCTGGCCGGGTCTGAGGGACCGACCCAGCTCGGGGCTGTCGGGGGCAGAGAGAGAACCCCCCTCCGCCCTTTCCCTTCAGGTTCTTAGGGCTGGCCAAATCCTTCCCAAGACAGCTTGTCTGGAGAAAATCAGACCCAGCTGAAGAACATGTGTCCATGGGGGAAACCCGGGAAACTGAGTCTCCCCACACAATAGCAGAGATTCTCATCTTGCATCCTCTCCTGAGCTAATGACAAAGGTGGATGTCCCGGGTGGGTGGGCCTGTGGAATGGGAGAGGGGAGGAAGTCTATTGTCATGCAGAGGGACATGGAAAGACTTGTCTGAAGCTTATCCCCTGCACTGGGGTCAGGTCGGGAAGGGACGGCACAGAGGTGAGCAGGAACCAACCGGCCTCTCTGTGGTGGGGCTGGCCCCGGGGCAGGCGTGGGGGTGATGGCTGGAAGTGGGATGGCGCGTGAGTTGGCACCAGCCAGCGGTGGAGGCAGAGACTCAGAGGTCAGGGATCTCTCTCTCTGTCTCTGTCTCTGTCTCTCTCCCTCAGGGAGCTGAGGAGAGTAAGGTGGCGCCCCCTGCCCACCTCGCCTACCTCTCCATGGGCCCTTCTTTCTCTGGCCGCTCCGGGAGCCCTGCGGGCTTGGGTTCAACCCCCCACACACCGCACAGGCCAAGGGCGCATGCGCGACCGCCGGGGCCTAGGGCTGGCCTCGGGGGTGGGGGGGTCCTCAGTGAAGGCCCCGCCCTCCCTCCAGGCTCTGACCCAGCTGCAGCTCTTCCATCGCCGCCCTTCTGGACTCGGCTTCAGCTGTCTCCCTCCCCTCCCCCACTCCCACTCAGCTTGCAGGCCGCTTCCCTGCCTTGAAAGCATGGCTCTGGCCCTGAGGGCCACAGACCTACTGGGCTTCAAGCTCAAGGCTCTGCCTGGGCCTGCTGCTTCGGCCAGGGGCTCATTTTTTCCTGGAAAGACAAAGCCATGGCCTCACCCCACGCCTGCACTTTGCCACGGCAGGCAGCCCAGATGTAGGAAAGGCTCTGTGGAGTCAGAAGTGCCGAGACAGGCAGATGGCACCAGAGGGTTTGGGGGCCAGGGCGCAACTGGGCTAGCCCCTCCTCCCGGGAGTCGGGGAGGCCCGGCCTTCCTAGTGCCCAGGCCACGGCTCCGGGGAGAAACCCGCCATGGAGGGCACGCGGGAGGCCCTCTGCCTGAGGTGGCAGGTGTCACGCCAGGGCCACTGCAAGCCTGGCTCGGCTTGCCTGCTTTCTCCAAAGGAGGCTGGCCGACCAGCCGAACCTGGCACCTGGGCCAGGCCCCTTCCAAGGGGACGAGTTCCAGAGGCTAGAGCCCTGGGGGCGGCTGCCAAGTCTCCTGGGGCGTGTGCTGGGCCCCCGTCAGAGGAGGAAGCAGCCTGGTAAACGGTGTGCCAGGCCTGAGATCTGGAGGCCTCCCACAGCCGGGTCCCTGTCCTGCCCAGGCCCCCCGAGGGAGGACGATGGTCGGGCAGTGGCGAGCGGGGTGGGGCTGGCGCCGAGCCTGCCCTTGGATGCCCCGGGGAAGGGCGCCGGGGGATGGGCTGCCCCTGGCCGGGTCTGAGGGACCGACCCAGCTCGGGGCTGTCGGGGGCAGAGAGAGAACCCCCCTCCGCCCTTTCCCTTCAGGTTCTTAGGGCTGGCCAAATCCTTCCCAAGACAGCTTGTCTGGAGAAAATCAGACCCAGCTGAAGAACATGTGTCCATGGGGGAAACCCGGGAAACTGAGTCTCCCCACACAATTGCAGAGATTCTCATCTTGCATCCTCTCCTGAGCTAATGACAAAGGTGGATGTCCCGGGTGGGCCTGTGGAATGGGAGAGGGGAGGAAGTCTATTGTCATGCAGAGGGACATGGAAAGACTTGTCTGAAGCTTATCCCCTGCACTGGGGTCAGGTCGGGAAGGGACGGCACAGAGGTGAGCAGGAACCAACCGGCCTCTCTGTGGTGGGGCTGGCCCCGGGGCAGGCGTGGGGGTGATGGCTGGAAGTGGGATGGCGCGTGAGTTGGCACCAGCCAGCGGTGGAGGCAGAGACTCAGAGGTCAGGGATCTCTCTCTCTGTCTCTGTCTCTGTCTCTCTCCCTCAGGGAGCTGAGCAGAGTAAGGTGGCGCCCCCTGCCCACCTCGCCTACCTCTCCATGGGCCCTTCTTTCTCTGGCCGCTCCGGGAGCCCTGCGGGCTTGGGTTCAACCCCCCACACACCGCACAGGCCAAGGGCGCATGCGCGACCGCCGGGGCCTAGGGCTGGCCTCGGGGGTGGGGGGGTCCTCAGTGAAGGCCCCGCCTTCCTCCAGGCTCTGACCCAGCTGCAGCTCTTCCATCGCCGCCCTTCTGGACTCGGCTTCAGCTGTCTGCCTCCCCTCCCCCACTCCCACTCAGCTTGCAGGCCGCTTCCCTGCCTTGAAAGCATTGCTCTGGCCCTGAGGGCCACAGACCTACTGGGCTTCAAGCTCAAGGCTCTGCCTGGGCCTGCTGCTTCGGCCAGGGGCTCATTTTTTCCTGGAAAGACAAAGCCATGGCCTCACCCCACGCCTGCACTTTGCCACGGCAGGCAGCCCAGATGTAGGAAAGGCTCTGTGGAGTCAGAAGTGCCGAGACAGGCAGATGGCACCAGAGGGTTTGGGGGCCAGGGCGCAACTGGGCTAGCCCCTCCTCCCGGGAGTCGGGGAGGCCCGGCCTTCCTAGTGCCCAGGCCACGGCTCCGGGGAGAAACCCGCCATGGAGGGCACGCGGGAGGCCCTCTGCCTGAGGTGGCAGGTGTCACGCCAGGGCCACTGCAAGCCTGGCTCGGCTTGCCTGCTTTCTCCAAAGGAGGCTGGCCGACCAGCCGAACCTGGCACCTGGGCCAGGCCCCTTCCAAGGGGACGAGTTCCAGAGGCTAGAGCCCTGGGGTCGGCTGCCAAGTCTCCTGGGGCGTGTGCTGGGCCCCCGTCAGAGGAGGAAGCAGCCTGGTAAACGGTGTGCCAGGCCTGAGATCTGGAGGCCTCCCACAGCCGGGTCCCTGTCCTGCCCAGGCCCCCCGAGGGAGGACGATGGTCGGGCAGTGGCGAGCGGGGTGGGGCTGGCGCCGAGCCTGCCCTTGGATGCCCCGGGGAAGGGCGCCGGGGGATGGGCTGCCCCTGGCCAGGTCTGAGGGACCGACCCAGCTCGGGGCTGTCGGGGGCAGAGAGAGAACCCCCCTCCGCCCTTTCCCTTCAGGTTCTTAGGGCTGGCCAAATCCTTCCCAAGACAGCTTGTCTGGAGAAAATCAGACCCAGCTGAAGAACATGTGTCCATGGGGGAAACCCGGGAAACTGAGTCTCCCCACACAATAGCAGAGATTCTCATCTTGCATCCTCTCCTGAGCTAATGACAAAGGTGGATGTCCCGGGTGGGTGGGCCTGTGGAATGGGAGAGGGGAGGAAGTCTATTGTCATGCAGAGGGACATGGAAAGACTTGTCTGAAGCTTATCCCCTGCACTGGGGTCAGGTCGGGAAGGGACGGCACAGAGGTGAGCAGGAACCAACCGGCCTCTCTGTGGTGGGGCTGGCCGCGGGGCAGGCGTGGGGGTGATGGCTGGAAGTGGGATGGCGCGTGAGTTGGCACCAGCCAGCGGTGGAGGCAGAGACTCAGAGGTCAGGGATCTCTCTCTCTGTCTCTGTCTCTGTCTCTCTCCCTCAGGGAGCTGAGGAGAGTAAGGTGGCGCCCCCTGCCCACCTCGCCTACCTCTCCATGGGCCCTTCTTTCTCTGGCCGCTCCGGGAGCCCTGCGGGCTTGGGTTCAACCCCCCACACACCGCACAGGCCAAGGGCGCATGCGCGACCGCCGGGGCCTAGGGCTGGCCTCGGGGGGGGGGGGGTCCTCAGTGAAGGCCCCGCCCTCCCTCCAGGCTCTGACCCAGCTGCAGCTCTTCCATCGCCGCCCTTCTGGACTCGGCTTCAGCTGTCTGCCTCCCCTCCCCCACTCCCACTCAGCTTGCAGGCCGCTTCCCTGCCTTGAAAGCATGGCTCTGGCCCTGAGGGCCACAGACCTACTGGGCTTCAAGCTCAAGGCTCTGCCTGGGCCTGCTGCTTCGGCCAGGGGCTCATTTTTTCCTGGAAAGACAAAGCCATGGCCTCACCCCACGCCTGCACTTTGCCGCGGCAGGCAGCCCAGATGTAGGAAAGGCTCTGTGGAGTCAGAAGTGCCGAGACAGGCAGATGGCACCAGAGGGTTTGGGGGCCAGGGCGCAACTGGGCTAGCCCCTCCTCCCGGGAGTCGGGGAGGCCCGGCCTTCCTAGTGCCCAGGCCACGGCTCCGGGGAGAAACCCGCCATGGACGGCACGCGGGAGGCCCTCTGCCTGAGGTGGCATGTGTCACGCCAGGGCCACTGCAAGCCTGGCTCGGCTTGCCTGCTTTCTCCAAAGGAGGCTGGCCGACCAGCCGAACCTGGCACCTGGGCCAGGCCCCTTCCAAGGGGACGAGTTCCAGAGGATAGAGCCCTGGGGGCGGCTGCCAAGTCTCCTGGGGCGTGTGCTGGGCCCCCGTCAGAGGAGGAAGCAGCCTGGTAAACGGTGTGCCAGGCCTGAGATCTGGAGGCCGCCCACAGCCGGGTCCCTGTCCTGCCCAGGCCCCCCGAGGGAGGACGATGGTCGGGCAGTGGCGAGCGGGGTGGGGCTGGCGCCGAGCCTGCCCTTGGATGCCCCGGGGAAGGGCGCCCGGGGATGGGCTGCCCCTGGCCAGGTCTGAGGGACCGACCCAGCTCGGGGCTGTCGGGGGCAGAGAGAGAACCCCCCTCCGCCCTTTCCCTTCAGGTTCTTAGGGCTGGCCAAATCCTTCCCAAGACAGCTTGTCTGGAGAAAATCAGACCCAGCTGAAGAACATGTGTCCATGGGGGAAACCCGGGAAACTGAGTCTCCCCACACAATAGCAGAGATTCTCATCTTGCATCCTCTCCTGAGCTAATGACAAAGGTGGATGTCCCGGGTGGGTGGGCCTGTGGAATGGGAGAGGGGAGGAAGTCTATTGTCATGCAGAGGGACATGGAAAGACTTGTCTGAAGCTTATCCCCTGCACTGGGGTCAGGTCGGGAAGGGACGGCACAGAGGTGAGCAGGAACCAACCGGCCTGTCTGTGGTGGGGCTGGCCCCGGGGCAGGCGTGGGGGTGATGGCTGGAAGTGGGATGGCGCGTGAGTTGGCACCAGCCAGCGGTGGAGGCAGAGACTCAGAGGTCAGGGATCTCTCTCTCTGTCTCTGTCTCTGTCTCTCTCCCTCAGGGAGCTGAGGAGAGTAAGGTGGCGCCCCCTGCCCACCTCGCCTACCTCTCCATGGGCCCTTCTTTCTCTGGCCGCTCCGGGAGCCCTGCGGGCTTGGGTTCAACCCCCCACACACCGCACAGGCCAAGGGCGCATGCGCGACCGCCGGGGCCTAGGGCTGGCCTCGGGGGTGGGGGGGTCCTCAGTGAAGGCCCCGCCCTCCCTCCAGGCTCTGACCCAGCTGCAGCTCTTCCATCGCCGCCCTTCTGGACTCGGCTTCAGCTGTCTGCCTCCCCTCCCCCACTCCCACTCAGCTTGCAGGCCGCTTCCCTGCCTTGAAAGCATGGCTCTGGCCCTGAGGGCCACAGACCTACTGGGCTTCAAGCTCAAGGCTCTGCCTGGGCCTGCTGCTTCGGCCAGGGGCTCATTTTTTCCTGGAAAGACAAAGCCATGGCCTCACCCCACGCCTGCACTTTGCCACGGCAGGCAGCCCAGATGTAGGAAAGGCTCTGTGGAGTCAGAAGTGCCGAGACAGGCAGATGGCACCAGAGGGTTTGGGGGCCAGGGCGCAACTGGGCTAGCCCCTCCTCCCGGGAGTCGGGGAGGCCCGGCCTTCCTAGTGCCCAGGCCACGGCTCCGGGGAGAAACCCGCCATGGAGGGCACGCGGGAGGCCCTCTGCCTGAGGTGGCAGGTGTCACGCCAGGGCCACTGCAAGCCTGGCTCGGCTTGCCTGCTTTCTCCAAAGGAGGCTGGCCGACCAGCCGAACCTGGCACCTGGGCCAGGCCCCTTCCAAGGGGACGAGTTCCAGAGGCTAGAGCCCTGGGGTCGGCTGCCAAGTCTCCTGGGGCGTGTGCTGGGCCCCCGTCAGAGGAGGAAGCAGCCTGGTAAACGGTGTGCCAGGCCTGAGATCTGGAGGCCTCCCACAGCCGGGTCCCTGTCCTGCCCAGGCCCCCCGAGGGAGGACGATGGTCGGGCAGTGGCGAGCGGGGTGGGGCTGGCGCCGAGCCTGCCCTTGGATGCCCCGGGGAAGGGCGCCGGGGGATGGGCTGCCCCTGGCCAGGTCTGAGGGACCGACCCAGCTCGGGGCTGTCGGGGGCAGAGAGAGAACCCCCCTCCGCCCTTTCCCTTCAGGTTCTTAGGGCTGGCCAAATCCTTCCCAAGACAGCTTGTCTGGAGAAAATCAGACCCAGCTGAAGAACATGTGTCCATGGGGGAAACCCGGGAAACTGAGTCTCCCCACACAATAGCAGAGATTCTCATCTTGCATCCTCTCCTGAGCTAATGACAAAGGTGGATGTCCCGGGTGGGTGGGCCTGTGGAATGGGAGAGGGGAGGAAGTCTATTGTCATGCAGAGGGACATGGAAAGACTTGTCTGAAGCTTATCCCCTGCACTGGGGTCAGGTCGGGAAGGGACGGCACAGAGGTGAGCAGGAACCAACCGGCCTCTCTGTGGTGGGGCTGGCCCCGGGGCAGGCGTGGGGGTGATGGCTGGAAGTGGGATGGCGCGTGAGTTGGCACCAGCCAGCGGTGGAGGCAGAGACTCAGAGGTCAGGGATCTCTCTCTCTGTCTCTGTCTCTGTCTCTCTCCCTCAGGGAGCTGAGGAGAGTAAGGTGGCGCCCCCTGCCCACCTCGCCTACCTCTCCATGGGCCCTTCTTTCTCTGGCCGCTCCGGGAGCCCTGCGGGCTTGGGTTCAACCCCCCACACACCGCACAGGCCAAGGGCGCATGCGCGACCGCCGGGGCCTAGGGCTGGCCTCGGGGGTGGGGGGGTCCTCAGTGAAGGCCCCGCCCTCCCTCCAGGCTCTGACCCAGCTGCAGCTCTTCCATCGCCGCCCTTCTGGACTCGGCTTCAGCTGTCTCCCTCCCCTCCCCCACTCCCACTCAGCTTGCAGGCCGCTTCCCTGCCTTGAAAGCATGGCTCTGGCCCTGAGGGCCACAGACCTACTGGGCTTCAAGCTCAAGGCTCTGCCTGGGCCTGCTGCTTCGGCCAGGGGCTCATTTTTTCCTGGAAAGACAAAGCCATGGCCTCACCCCACGCCTGCACTTTGCCACGGCAGGCAGCCCAGATGTAGGAAAGGCTCTGTGGAGTCAGAAGTGCCGAGACAGGCAGATGGCACCAGAGGGTTTGGGGGCCAGGGCGCAACTGGGCTAGCCCCTCCTCCCGGGAGTCGGGGAGGCCCGGCCTTCCTAGTGCCCAGGCCACGGCTCCGGGGAGAAACCCGCCATGGAGGGCACGCGGGAGGCCCTCTGCCTGAGGTGGCAGGTGTCACGCCAGGGCCACTGCAAGCCTGGCTCGGCTTGCCTGCTTTCTCCAAAGGAGGCTGGCCGACCAGCCGAACCTGGCACCTGGGCCAGGCCCCTTCCAAGGGGACGAGTTCCAGAGGCTAGAGCCCTGGGGGCGGCTGCCAAGTCTCCTGGGGCGTGTGCTGGGCCCCCGTCAGAGGAGGAAGCAGCCTGGTAAACGGTGTGCCAGGCCTGAGATCTGGAGGCCTCCCACAGCCGGGTCCCTGTCCTGCCCAGGCCCCCCGAGGGAGGACGATGGTCGGGCAGTGGCGAGCGGGGTGGGGCTGGCGCCGAGCCTGCCCTTGGATGCCCCGGGGAAGGGCGCCGGGGGATGGGCTGCCCCTGGCCAGGTCTGAGGGACCGACCCAGCTCGGGGCTGTCGGGGGCAGAGAGAGAACCCCCCTCCGCCCTTTCCCTTCAGGTTCTTAGGGCTGGCCAAATCCTTCCCAAGACAGCTTGTCTGGAGAAAATCAGACCCAGCTGAAGAACATGTGTCCATGGGGGAAACCCGGGAAACTGAGTCTCCCCACACAATAGCAGAGATTCTCATCTTGCATCCTCTCCTGAGCTAATGACAAAGGTGGATGTCCCGGGTGGGTGGGCCTGTGGAATGGGAGAGGGGAGGAAGTCTATTGTCATGCAGAGGGACATGGAAAGACTTGTCTGAAGCTTATCCCCTGCACTGGGGTCAGGTCGGGAAGGGACGGCACAGAGGTGAGCAGGAACCAACCGGCCTCTCTGTGGTGGGGCTGGCCCCGGGGCAGGCGTGGGGGTGATGGCTGGAAGTGGGATGGCGCGTGAGTTGGCACCAGCCAGCGGTGGAGGCAGAGACTCAGAGGTCAGGGATCTCTCTCTCTGTCTCTGTCTCTGTCTCTCTCCCTCAGGGAGCTGAGGAGAGTAAGGTGGCGCCCCCTGCCCACCTCGCCTACCTCTCCATGGGCCCTTCTTTCTCTGGCCGCTCCGGGAGCCCTGCGGGCTTGGGTTCAACCCCCCACACACCGCACAGGCCAAGGGCGCATGCGCGACCGCCGGGGCCTAGGGCTGGCCTCGGGGGGGGGGGGGGTCCTCAGGGAAGGCCCCGCCCTCCCTCCAGGCTCTGACCCAGCTGCAGCTCTTCCATCGCCGCCCTTCTGGACTCGGCTTCAGCTGTCTGCCTCCCCTCCCCCACTCCCACTCAGCTTGCAGGCCGCTTCCCTGCCTTGAAAGCATTGCTCTGGCCCTGAGGGCCACAGACCTACTGGGCTTCAAGCTCAAGGCTCTGCCTGGGCCTGCTGCTTCGGCCAGGGGCTCATTTTTTCCTGGAAAGACAAAGCCATGGCCTCACCCCACGCCTGCACTTTGCCACGGCAGGCAGCCCAGATGTAGGAAAGGCTCTGTGGAGTCAGAAGTGCCGAGACAGGCAGATGGCACCAGAGGGTTTGGGGGCCAGGGCGCAACTGGGCTAGCCCCTCCTCCCGGGAGTCGGGGAGGCCCGGCCTTCCTAGTGCCCAGGCCACGGCTCCGGGGAGAAACCCGCCATGGAGGGCACGCTGGAGGCCCTCTGCCTGAGGTGGCAGGTGTCACGCCAGGGCCACTGCAAGCCTGGCTCGGCTTGCCTGCTTTCTCCAAAGGAGGCTGGCCGACCAGCCGAACCTGGCACCTGGGCCAGGCCCCTTCCAAGGGGACGAGTTCCAGAGGATAGAGCCCTGGGGGCGGCTGCCAAGTCTCCTGGGGCGTGTGCTGGGCCCCCGTCAGAGGAGGAAGCAGCCTGGTAAACGGTGTGCCAGGCCTGAGATCTGGAGGCCTCCCACAGCCGGGTCCCTGTCCTGCCCAGGCCCCCCGAGGGAGGACGATGGTTGGGCAGTGGCGATCGGGGTGGGGCTGGCGCCGAGCCTGCCCTTGGATGCCCCGGGGAAGGGCGCCGGGGGATGGGCTGCCCCTGGCCAGCTCTGAGTGACCGACCCAGCTCGGGGCTGTCGGGGCAGAGAGAGAACCCCCCTCCGCCCTTTCCCTTCAGGTTCTTAGGGCTGGCCAAATCCTTCCAAGACAGCTTGTCTGGAGAAAATCAGACCCAGCTGAAGAACATGTGTCCATGGGGGAAACCCGGGAAACTGAGTCTCCCCACACAATAGCAGAGATTCTCATCTTGCATCCTCTCCTGAGCTAATGACAAAGGTGGATGTCCCGGGTGGGTGGGCCTGTGGAATGGGAGAGGGGAGGAAGTCTATTGTCATGCAGAGGGACATGGAAAGACTTGTCTGAAGCTTATCCCCTGCACTGGGGTCAGGTCGGGAAGGGACGGCACAGAGGTGAGCAGGAACCAACCGGCCTCTCTGTGGTGGGGCTGGCCCCGGGGCAGGCGTGGGGGTGATGGCTGGAAGTGGGATGGCGCGTGAGTTGGCACCAGCCAGCGGTGGAGGCAGAGACTCAGAGGTCAGGGATCTCTCTCTCTGTCTCTGTCTCTGTCTCTCTCCCTCAGGGAGCTGAGGAGAGTAAGGTGGCGCCCCCTGCCCACCTCGCCTACCTCTCCATGGGCCCTTCTTTCTCTGGCCGCTCCGGGAGCCCTGCGGGCTTGGGTTCAACCCCCCACACACCGCACAGGCCAAGGGCGCATGCGCGACCGCCGGGGCCTAGGGCTGGCCTCGGGGGTGGGGGGGTCCTCAGTGAAGGCCCCGCCCTCCCTCCAGGCTCTGACCCAGCTGCAGCTCTTCCATCGCCGCCCTTCTGGACTCGGCTTCAGCTGTCTCCCTCCCCTCCCCCACTCCCACTCAGCTTGCAGGCCGCTTCCCTGCCTTGAAAGCATGGCTCTGGCCCTGAGGGCCACAGACCTACTGGGCTTCAAGCTCAAGGCTCTGCCTGGGCCTGCTGCTTCGGCCAGGGGCTCATTTTTTCCTGGAAAGACAAAGCCATGGCCTCACCCCACGCCTGCACTTTGCCACGGCAGGCAGCCCAGATGTAGGAAAGGCTCTGTGGAGTCAGAAGTGCCGAGACAGGCAGATGGCACCAGAGGGTTTGGGGGCCAGGGCGCAACTGGGCTAGCCCCTCCTCCCGGGAGTCGGGGAGGCCCGGCCTTCCTAGTGCCCAGGCCACGGCTCCGGGGAGAAACCCGCCATGGAGGGCACGCGGGAGGCCCTCTGCCTGAGGTGGCAGGTGTCACGCCAGGGCCACTGCAAGCCTGGCTCGGCTTGCCTGCTTTCTCCAAAGGAGGCTGGCCGACCAGCCGAACCTGGCACCTGGGCCAGGCCCCTTCCAAGGGGACGAGTTCCAGAGGCTAGAGCCCTGGGGGCGGCTGCCAAGTCTCCTGGGGCGTGTGCTGGGCCCCCGTCAGAGGAGGAAGCAGCCTGGTAAACGGTGTGCCAGGCCTGAGATCTGGAGGCCTCCCACAGCCGGGTCCCTGTCCTGCCCAGGCCCCCCGAGGGAGGACGATGGTCGGGCAGTGGCGAGCGGGGTGGGGCTGGCGCCGAGCCTGCCCTTGGATGCCCCGGGGAAGGGCGCCGGGGGATGGGCTGCCCCTGGCCAGGTCTGAGGGACCGACCCAGCTCGGGGCTGTCGGGGGCAGAGAGAGAACCCCCCTCCGCCCTTTCCCTTCAGGTTCTTAGGGCTGGCCAAATCCTTCCCAAGACAGCTTGTCTGGAGAAAATCAGACCCAGCTGAAGAACATGTGTCCATGGGGGAAACCCGGGAAACTGAGTCTCCCCACACAATAGCAGAGATTCTCATCTTGCATCCTCTCCTGAGCTAATGACAAAGGTGGATGTCCCGGGTGGGTGGGCCTGTGGAATGGGAGAGGGGAGGAAGTCTATTGTCATGCAGAGGGACATGGAAAGACATGTCTGAAGCTTATCCCCTGCACTGGGGTCAGGTCGGGAAGGGACGGCACAGAGGTGAGCAGGAACCAACCGGCCTCTCTGTGGTGGGGCTGGCCCCGGGGCAGGCGTGGGGGTGATGGCTGGAAGTGGGATGGCGCGTGAGTTGGCACCAGCCAGCGGTGGAGGCAGAGACTCAGAGGTCAGGGATCTCTCTCTCTGTCTCTGTCTCTGTCTCTCTCCCTCAGGGAGCTGAGGAGAGTAAGGTGGCGCCCCCTGCCCACCTCGCCTACCTCTCCATGGGCCCTTCTTTCTCTGGCCGCTCCGGGAGCCCTGCGGGCTTGGTTCAACCCCCCACACACCGCACAGGCCAAGGGCGCATGCGCGACCGCCGGGGCCTAGGGCTGGCCTCGGGGGGGGGGGGTCCTCAGGGAAGGCCCCGCCCTCCCTCCAGGCTCTGACCCAGCTGCAGCTCTTCCATCGCCGCCCTTCTGGACTCGGCTTCAGCTGTCTGCCTCCCCTCCCCCACTCCCACTCAGCTTGCAGGCCGCTTCCCTGCCTTGAAAGCATTGCTCTGGCCCTGAGGGCCACAGACCTACTGGGCTTCAAGCTCAAGGCTCTGCCTGGGCCTGCTGCTTCGGCCAGGGGCTCATTTTTTCCTGGAAAGACAAAGCCATGGCCTCACCCCACGCCTGCACTTTGCCACGGCAGGCAGCCCAGATGTAGGAAAGGCTCTGTGGAGTCAGAAGTGCCGAGACAGGCAGATGGCACCAGAGGGTTTGGGGGCCAGGGCGCAACTGGGCTAGCCCCTCCTCCCGGGAGTCGGGGAGGCCCGGCCTTCCTAGTGCCCAGGCCACGGCTCCGGGGAGAAACCCGCCATGGAGGGCACGCTGGAGGCCCTCTGCCTGAGGTGGCAGGTGTCACGCCAGGGCCACTGCAAGCCTGGCTCGGCTTGCCTGCTTTCTCCAAAGGAGGCTGGCCGACCAGCCGAACCTGGCACCTGGGCCAGGCCCCTTCCAAGGGGACGAGTTCCAGAGGATAGAGCCCTGGGGGCGGCTGCCAAGTCTCCTGGGGCGTGTGCTGGGCCCCCCCGTCAGAGGAGGAAGCAGCCTGGTAAACGGTGTGCCAGGCCTGAGATCTGGAGGCCTCCCACAGCCGGGTCCCTGTCCTGCCCAGGCCCCCCGAGGGAGGACGATGGTTGGGCAGTGGCGATCGGGGTGGGGCTGGCGCCGAGCCTGCCCTTGGATGCCCCGGGGAAGGGCGCCGGGGGATGGGCTGCCCCTGGCCAGCTCTGAGTGACCGACCCAGCTCGGGGCTGTCGGGGGCAGAGAAGAGAACCCCCCTCCGCCCTTTCCTTCAGGTTCTTAGGGCTGGCCAAATCCTTCCCAAGACAGCTTGTCTGGAGAAAATCAGACCCAGCTGAAGAACATGTGTCCATGGGGGAAACCCGGGAAACTGAGTCTCCCCACACAATAGCAGAGATTCTCATCTTGCATCCTCTCCTGAGCTAATGACAAAGGTGGATGTCCCCGGGTGGGTGGGCCTGTGGAATGGGAGAGGGGAGGAAGTCTATTGTCATGCAGAGGGACATGGAAAGACTTGTCTGAAGCTTATCCCCTGCACTGGGGTCAGGTCGGGAAGGGACGGCACAGAGGTGAGCAGGAACCAACCGGCCTCTCTGTGGTGGGGCTGGCCCCGGGGCAGGCGTGGGGGTGATGGCTGGAAGTGGGATGGCGCGTGAGTTGGCACCAGCCAGCGGTGGAGGCAGAGACTCAGAGGTCAGGGATCTCTCTCTCTGTCTCTGTCTCTGTCTCTCTCCCTCAGGGAGCTGAGGAGAGTAAGGTGGCGCCCCCTGCCCACCTCGCCTACCTCTCCATGGGCCCTTCTTTCTCTGGCCGCTCCGGGAGCCCTGCGGGCTTGGGTTCAACCCCCCACACACCCGCACAGGCCAAGGGCGCATGCGCGACCGCCGGGGCCTAGGGCTGGCCTCGGGGGTGGGGGGGTCCTCAGTGAAGGCGCCGCCCTCCTCCAGGCTCTGACCCAGCTGCAGCTCTTCCATCGCCGCCCTTCTGGACTCGGCTTCAGCTGTCTGCCTCCCCTCCCCCACTCCCACTCAGCTTGCAGGCCGCTTCCCTGCCTTGAAAGCATGGCTCTGGCCCTGAGGGCCACAGACCTACTGGGCTTCAAGCTCAAGGCTCTGCCTGGGCCTGCTGCTTCGGCCAGGGGCTCATTTTTTCCTGGAAAGACAAAGCCATGGCCTCACCCCACGCCTGCACTTTGCCACGGCAGGCAGCCCAGATGTAGGAAAGGCTCTGTGGAGTCAGAAGTGCCGAGACAGGCAGATGGCACCAGAGGGTTTGGGGGCCAGGGCGCAACTGGGCTAGCCCCTCCTCCCGGGAGTCGGGGAGGCCCGGCCTTCCTAGTGCCCCAGGCCATGGCTCCGGGGAGAAACCCGCCATGGAGGGCACGCTGGAGGCCCTCTGCCTGAGGTGGCAGGTGTCACGCCAGGGCCACTGCAAGCCTGGCTCGGCTTGCCTGCTTTCTCCAAAGGAGGCTGGCCGACCAGCCGAACCTGGCACCTGGGCCAGGCCCCTTCCAAGGGACGAGTTCCAGAGGATAGAGCCCTGGGGGCGGCCTGCCAAGTCTCCTGGGGCGTGTGCTGGGCCCCCGTCAGAGGAGGAAGCAGCCTGGTAAACGGTGTGCCAGGCCTGAGATCTGGAGGCCTCCCACAGCCGGGTCCCAGTCCTGCCCAGGCCCCCCGAGGGAGGGACGATGGTCGGGCAGTGGCGAGCGGGGTGGGGCTGGCGCCGAGCCTGCCCTTGGATGCCCCGGGGAAGGGCGCCGGGGGATGGGCTGCCCCTGGCCAGGTCTGAGGGACCGACACAGCTCGGGGCTGTCGGGGGCAGAGAGAGAACCCCCCTCCGCCCTTTCCCTTCAGGTTCTTAGGGCTGGCCAAATCCTTCCCAAGACAGCTTGTCTGGAATCAGACCCAGCTGAAGAACATGTGTCCATGGGGGAAACCCGGGAAACTGAGTCTCCCCACACAATAGCAGAGATTCTCATCTTGCATCCTCTCCTGAGCTAATGACAAAGGTGGATGTCCCGGGTGGGTGGGCCTGTGGAATGGGAGAGGGGAGGAAGTCTATTGTCATGCAGAGGGACATGGAAAGACTTGTCTGAAGCTTATCCCCTGCACTGGGGTCAGGTCGGGAAGGGACGGCACAGAGGTGAGCAGGAACCAACCGGCCTCTCTGTGGTGGGGCTGGCCCCGGGGCAGGCGTGGGGGTGATGGCTGGAAGTGGGATGGCGCGTGAGTTGGCACCAGCCAGCGGTGGAGGCAGAGACTCAGAGGTCAGGGATCTCTCTCTCTGTCTCTGTCTCTGTCTCTCTCCCTCAGGGAGCTGAGGAGAGTAAGGTGGCGCCCCCTGCCCACCTCGCCTACCTCTCCATGGGCCCTTCTTTCTCTGGCCGCTCCGGGAGCCCTGCGGGCTTGGGTTCAACCCCCCACACACCGCACAGGCCAAGGGCGCATGCGCGACCGCCGGGGCCTAGGGCTGGCCTCGGGGGTGGGGGGGTCCTCAGTGAAGGCCCCGCCCTCCTCCAGGCTCTGACCCAGCTGCAGCTCTTCCATCGCCGCCCTTCTGGACTCGGCTTCAGCTGTCTGCCTCCCCTCCCCCACTCCCACTCAGCTTGCAGGCCGCTTCCCTGCCTTGAAAGCATTGCTCTGGCCCTGAGGGCCACAGACCTACTGGGCTTCAAGCTCAAGGCTCTGCCTGGGCCTGCTGCTTCGGCCAGGGGCTCATTTTTTCCTGGAAAGACAAAGCCATGGCCTCACCCCACGCCTGCACTTTGCCACGGCAGGCAGCCCAGATGTAGGAAAGGCTCTGTGGAGTCAGAAGTGCCGAGACAGGCAGATGGCACCAGAGGGTTTGGGGGCCAGGGCGCAACTGGGCTAGCCCCTCCTCCCGGGAGTCGGGGAGGCCCGGCCTTCCTAGTGCCCAGGCCACGGCTCCGGGGAGAAACCCGCCATGGAGGGCACGCTGGAGGCCCTCTGCCTGAGGTGGCAGGTGTCACGCCAGGGCCACTGCAAGCCTGGCTCGGCTTGCCTGCTTTCTCCAAAGGAGGCTGGCCGACCAGCCGAACCTGGCACCTGGGCCAGGCCCCTTCCAAGGGGACGAGTTCCAGAGGCTAGAGCCCTGGGGGCGGCTGCCAAGTCTCCTGGGGCGTGTGCTGGGCCCCCGTCAGAGGAGGAAGCAGCCTGGTAAACGGTGTGCCAGGCCTGAGATCTGGAGGCCTCCCACAGCCGGGTCCCTGTCCTGCCCAGGCCCCCCGAGGGAGGACGATGGTCGGGCAGTGGCGAGCGGGGTGGGGCTGGCGCCGAGCCTGCCCTTGGATGCCCCGGGGAAGGGCGCCGGGGGATGGGCTGCCCCTGGCCAGGTCTGAGGGACCGACCCAGCTCGGGGCTGTCGGGGGCAGAGAGAGAACCCCCCTCCGCCCTTTCCCTTCAGGTTCTTAGGGCTGGCCAAATCCTTCCCAAGACAGCTTGTCTGGAGAAAATCAGACCCAGCTGAAGAACATGTGTCCATGGGGGAAACCCGGGAAACTGAGTCTCCCCACACAATAGCAGAGATTCTCATCTTGCATCCTCTCCTGAGCTAATGACAAAGGTGGATGTCCCGGGTGGGTGGGCCTGTGGAATGGGAGAGGGGAGGAAGTCTATTGTCATGCAGAGGGACATGGAAAGACTTGTCTGAAGCTTATCCCCTGCACTGGGGTCAGGTCGGGAAGGGACGGCACAGAGGTGAGCAGGAACCAACCGGCCTCTCTGTGGTGGGGCTGGCCCCGGGGCAGGCGTGGGGGTGATGGCTGGAAGTGGGATGGCGCGTGAGTTGGCACCAGCCAGCGGTGGAGGCAGAGACTCAGAGGTCAGGGATCTCTCTCTCTGTCTCTGTCTCTCTCTCTCTCCCTCAGGGAGCTGAGGAGAGTAAGGTGGCGCCCCCTGCCCACCTCGCCTACCTCTCCATGGGCCCTTCTTTCTCTGGCCGCTCCGGGAGCCCTGCGGGCTTGGGTTCAACCCCCCACACACCGCACAGGCCAAGGGCGCATGCGCGACCGCCGGGGCCTAGGGCTGGCCTCGGGGGGGGGGGGGTCCTCAGTGAAGGCCCCGCCCTCCCTCCAGGCTCTGACCCAGCTGCAGCTCTTCCATCGCCGCCCTTCTGGACTCGGCTTCAGCTGTCTGCCTCCCCTCCCCCACTCCCACTCAGCTTGCAGGCCGCTTCCCTGCCTTGAAAGCATTGCTCTGGCCCTGAGGGCCACAGACCTACTGGGCTTCAAGCTCAAGGCTCTGCCTGGGCCTGCTGCTTCGGCCAGGGGCTCATTTTTTCCTGGAAAGACAAAGCCATGGCCTCACCCCACGCCTGCACTTTGCCACGGCAGGCAGCCCAGATGTAGGAAAGGCTCTGTGGAGTCAGAAGTGCCGAGACAGGCAGATGGCACCAGAGGGTTTGGGGGCCAGGGCGCAAGTGGGCTAGCCCCTCCTCCCGGGAGTCGGGGAGGCCCGGCCTTCCTAGTGCCCAGGCCACGGCTCCGGGGAGAAACCCGCCATGGAGGGCACGCGGGAGGCCCTCTGCCTGAGGTGGCAGGTGTCACGCCAGGGCCACTGCAAGCCTGGCTCGGCTTGCCTGCTTTCTCCAAAGGAGGCTGGCCGACCAGCCGAACCTGGCACCTGGGCCAGGCCCCTTCCAAGGGGACGAGTTCCAGAGGCTAGAGCCCTGGGGGCGGCTGCCAAGTCTCCTGGGGCGTGTGCTGGGCCCCCGTCAGAGGAGGAAGCAGCCTGGTAAACGGTGTGCCAGGCCTGAGATCTGGAGGCCTCCCACAGCCGGGTCCCTGTCCTGCCCAGGCCCCCCGAGGGAGGACGATGGTCGGGCAGTGGCGAGCGGGGTGGGGCTGGTGCCGAGCCTGCCCTTGGATGCCCCGGGGAAGGGCGCCGGGGGATGGGCTGCCCCTGGCCGGGTCTGAGGGACCGACCCAGCTCGGGGCTGTCGGGGGCAGAGAGAGAACCCCCCTCCGCCCTTTCCCTTCAGGTTCTTAGGGCTGGCCAAATCCTTCCCAAGACAGCTTGTCTGGAGAAAATCAGACCCAGCTGAAGAACATGTGTCCATGGGGGAAACCCGGGAAACTGAGTCTCCCCACACAATAGCAGAGATTCTCATCTTGCATCCTCTCCTGAGCTAATGACAAAGGTGGATGTCCCGGGTGGGCCTGTGGAATGGGAGAGGGGAGGAAGTCTATTGTCATGCAGAGGGACATGGAAAGACTTGTCTGAAGCTTATCCCCTGCACTGGGGTCAGGTCGGGAAGGGACGGCACAGAGGTGAGCAGGAACCAACCGGCCTGTCTGTGGTGGGGCTGGCCCCGGGGCAGGCGTGGGGGTGATGGCTGGAAGTGGGATGGCGCGTGAGTTGGCACCAGCCAGCGGTGGAGGCAGAGACTCAGAGGTCAGGGATCTCTCTCTCTGTCTCTGTCTCTGTCTCTCTCCCTCAGGGAGCTGAGGAGAGTAAGGTGGCGCCCCCTGCCCACCTCGCCTACCTCTCCATGGGCCCTTCATTCTCTGGCCGCTCCGGGAGCCCTGCGTGCTTGGGTTCAACCCCCCACACACCGCACAGGCCAAGGGCACATGCGCGACCGCCGGGGCATAGGGCTGGCCTCGGGGGGGGGGGTCCTCAGTGAAGGCCCCGCCCTCCCTCCATGCTCTGACCCAGCTGCAGCTCCTCCATCGCCGCCCTTCTGGACTCTGCTTCAGCTGTCTCCCTCCCCTCCCCCACTCCCACTCAGCTTGCAGGCCGCTTCCCTGCCTTGAAAGCATTGCTCTGGCCCTGAGGGCCACAGACCTACTGGGCTTCAAGCTCAAGGCTCTGCCTGGGCCTGCTGCTTCGGCCAGGGGCTCATTTTTTCCTGGAAAGACAAAGCCATGGCCTCACCCCACGCCTGCACTTTGCCACGGCAGGCAGCCCTGGTGTAGGAAAGGCTCTGTGGAGTCAGAAGTGCCGAGACAGGCAGATGGCACCGCAGGCTTTGGGGGCCAGGGTGCAAGTGGGCTAGCCCCTCCTCCCGGGAGTCGGGGAGGCCCGGCCTTCCTAGTGCCCAGGCCACGGCTCCGGGGAGAAACCCGCCATGGAGGGCACGCGGGAGGCCCTCTGCCTGAGGTGGCAGGTGTCACGCCAGGGCCACTGCAAGCCTGGCTTGGCTTGCCTGCTTTCTCCAAAGGAGGCTGGCCGACCAGCCGAACCTGGCACCTGGGCCAGGCCCCTTCCAAGGGGACGAGTTCCAGAGGCTAGAGCCCTGGGGGCGGCTGCCAAGTCTCCTGGGGCGTGTGCTGGGCCCCCGTCAGAGGAGGAAGCAGCCTGGTAAACGGTGTGCCAGGCCTGAGATCTGGAGGCCTCCCACAGCCGGGTCCCTGTCCTGCCCAGGCCCCCCGAGGGAGGACGATGGTCGGGCAGTGGCGAGCGGGGTGGGGCTGGCGCCGAGCCTGCCCTTGGATGCCCCGGGGAAGGGCGCCGGGGGATGGGCTGCCCCTGGCCTGGTCTGAGGGACCGACCCAGCTCGGGGCTGTCGGGGGCAGAGAGAGAACCCCCCTCCGCCCTTTCCCTTCAGGTTCTTAGGGCTGGCCAAATCCTTCCCAAGACAGCTTGTCTGGAGAAAATCAGACCCAGCTGAAGAACATGTGTCCATGGGGGAAACCCGGGAAACTGAGTCTCCCCACACAATAGCAGAGATTCTCATCTTGCATCCTCTCCTGAGCTAATGACAAAGGTGGATGTCCCGGGTGGGTGGGCCTGTGGAATGGGAGAGGGGAGGAAGTCTATTGTCATGCAGAGGGACATGGAAAGACTTGTCTGAAGCTTATCCCCTGCACTGGGGTCAGGTCGGGAAGGGACGGCACAGAGGTGAGCAGGAACCAACCGGCCTCTCTGTGGTGGGGCTGGCCCCGGGGCAGGCGTGGGGGTGATGGCTGGAAGTGGGATGGCGCGTGAGTTGGCACCAGCCAGCGGTGGAGGCAGAGACTCAGAGGTCAGGGATCTCTCTCTCTGTCTCTGTCTCTGTCTCTCTCCCTCAGGGAGCTGAGGAGAGTAAGGTGGCGCCCCCTGCCCACCTCGCCTACCTCTCCATGGGCCCTTCTTTCTCTGGCCGCTCCGGGAGCCCTGCGGGCTTGGGTTCAACCCCACACACACCGCACATGCCAAGGGCGCATGCGCGACCGCCGGGGCCTAGGGCTGGCCTCGGGGGGGGGGGGGGGGGGTCCTCAGTGAAGGCCCCGCCCTCCCTCCAGGCTCTGACCCAGCTGCAGCTCTTCCATCGCCGCCCTTCTGGACTCGGCTTCAGCTGTCTGCCTCCCCTCCCCCACTCCCACTCAGCTTGCAGGCCGCTTCCCTGCCTTGAAAGCATGGCTCTGGCCCTGAGGGCCACAGACCTACTGGGCTTCAAGCTCAAGGCTCTGCCTGGGCCTGCTGCTTCGGCCAGGGGCTCATTTTTTCCTGGAAAGACAAAGCCATGGCCTCACCCCACGCCTGCACTTTGCCACGGCAGGCAGCCCTGGTGTAGGAAAGGCTCTGTGGAGTCAGAAGTGCCGAGACAGGCAGATGGCACCGCAGGCTTTGGGGGCCAGGGTGCAAGTGGGCTAGCCCCTCCTCCCGGGAGTCGGGGAGGCCCGGCCTTCCTAGTGCCCAGGCCACGGCTCCGGGGAGAAACCCGCCATGGAGGGCACGCGGGAGGCCCTCTGCCTGAGGTGGCAGCTGTCACGCCAGGGCCACTGCAAGCCTGGCTCGGCTTGCCTGCTTTCTCCAAAGGAGGCTGGCCGACCAGCCGAACCTGGCACCTGGGCCAGGCCCCTTCCAAGGGGACGAGTTCCAGAGGCTAGAGCCCTGGGGGCGGCTGCCAAGTCTCCTGGGGCGTGTGCTGGGCCCCCGTCAGAGGAGGAAGCAGCCTGGTAAACGGTGTGCCAGGCCTGAGATCTGGAGGCCTCCCACAGCCGGGTCCCTGTCCTGCCCAGGCCCCCCGAGGGAGGACGATGGTCGGGCAGTGGCGAGCGGGGTGGGGCTGGCGCCGAGCCTGCCCTTGGATGCCCCGGGGAAGGGCGCCGGGGGATGGGCTGCCCCTGGCCGGGTCTGAGGGACCGACCCAGCTCGGGGCTGTCGGGGGCAGAGAGAGAACCCCCCTCCGCCCTTTCCCTTCAGGTTCTTAGGGCTGGCCAAATCCTTCCCAAGACAGCTTGTCTGGAGAAAATCAGACCCAGCTGAAGAACATGTGTCCATGGGGGAAACCCGGGAAACTGAGTCTCCCCACACAATAGCAGAGATTCTCATCTTGCATCCTCTCCTGAGCTAATGACAAAGGTGGATGTCCCGGGTGGGCCTGTGGAATGGGAGAGGGGAGGAAGTCTATTGTCATGCAGAGGGACATGGAAAGACTTGTCTGAAGCTTATCCCCTGCACTGGGGTCAGGTCGGGAAGGGACGGCACAGAGGTGAGCAGGAACCAACCGGCCTGTCTGTGGTGGGGCTGGCCCCGGGGCAGGCGTGGGGGTGATGGCTGGAAGTGGGATGGCGCGTGAGTTGGCACCAGCCAGCGGTGGAGGCAGAGACTCAGAGGTCAGGGATCTCTCTCTCTGTCTCTGTCTCTGTCTCTCTCCCTCAGGGAGCTGAGGAGAGTAAGGTGGCGCCCCCTGCCCACCTCGCCTACCTCTCCATGGGCCCTTCATTCTCTGGCCGCTCCGGGAGCCCTGCGTGCTTGGGTTCAACCCCCCACACACCGCACAGGCCAAGGGCACATGCGCGACCGCCGGGGCATAGGGCTGGCCTCGGGGGGGGGGGTCCTCAGTGAAGGCCCTGCCCTCCCTCCATGCTCTGACCCAGCTGCAGCTCTTCCATCGCCGCCCTTCTGGACTCTGCTTCAGCTGTCTCCCTCCCCTCCCCCACTCCCACTCAGCTTGCAGGCCGCTTCCCTGCCTTGAAAGCATTGCTCTGGCCCTGAGGGCCACAGACCTACTGGGCTTCAAGCTCAAGGCTCTGCCTGGGCCTGCTGCTTCGGCCAGGGGCTCATTTTTTCCTGGAAAGACAAAGCCATGGCCTCACCCCACGCCTGCACTTTGCCACGGCAGGCAGCCCTGGTGTAGGAAAGGCTCTGTGGAGTCAGAAGTGCCGAGACAGGCAGATGGCACCGCAGGCTTTGGGGGCCAGGGTGCAAGTGGGCTAGCCCCTCCTCCCGGGAGTCGGGGAGGCCCGGCCTTCCTAGTGCCCAGGCCACGGCTCCGGGGAGAAACCCGCCATGGAGGGCACGCGGGAGGCCCTCTGCCTGAGGTGGCAGGTGTCACGCCAGGGCCACTGCAAGCCTGGCTCGGCTTGCCTGCTTTCTCCAAAGGAGGCTGGCCGACCAGCCGAACCTGGCACCTGGGCCAGGCCCCTTCCAAGGGGACGAGTTCCAGAGGCTAGAGCCCTGGGGGCGGCTGCCAAGTCTCCTGGGGCGTGTGCTGGGCCCCCGTCAGAGGAGGAAGCAGCCTGGTAAACGGTGTGCCAGGCCTGAGATCTGGAGGCCTCCCACAGCCGGGTCCCTGTCCTGCCCAGGCCCCCCGAGGGAGGACGATGGTCGGGCAGTGGCGAGCGGGGTGGGGCTGGCGCCGAGCCTGCCCTTGGATGCCCCGGGGAAGGGCGCCGGGGGATGGGCTGCCCCTGGCCGGGTCTGAGGGACCGACCCAGCTCGGGGCTGTCGGGGGCAGAGAGAGAACCCCCCTCCGCCCTTTCCCTTCAGGTTCTTAGGGCTGGCCAAATCCTTCCCAAGACAGCTTGTCTGGAGAAAATCAGACCCAGCTGAAGAACATGTGTCCATGGGGGAAACCCGGGAAACTGAGTCTCCCCACACAATAGCAGAGATTCTCATCTTGCATCCTCTCCTGAGCTAATGACAAAGGTGGATGTCCCGGGTGGGCCTGTGGAATGGGAGAGGGGAGGAAGTCTATTGTCATGCAGAGGGACATGGAAAGACTTGTCTGAAGCTTATCCCCTGCACTGGGGTCAGGTCGGGAAGGGACGGCACAGAGGTGAGCAGGAACCAACCGGCCTCTCTGTGGTGGGGCTGGCCCCGGGGCAGGCGTGGGGGTGATGGCTGGAAGTGGGATGGCGCGTGAGTTGGCACCAGCCAGCGGTGGAGGCAGAGACTCAGAGGTCAGGGATCTCTCTCTCTGTCTCTGTCTCTGTCTCTCTCCCTCAGGGAGCTGAGGAGTGTAAGGTGGCGCCCCCTGCCCACCTCGCCTACCTCTCCATGGGCCCTTCATTCTCTGGCCGCTCCGGGAGACCTGCGTGCTTGGGTTCAACCCCCCACACACCGCACAGGCCAAGGGCGCATGCGCGACCGCCGGGGCATAGGGCTGGCCTCGGGGGGGGGGGTCCTCAGTGAAGGCCCCGCCCTCCCTCCATGCTCTGACCCAGCTGCAGCTCTTCCATCGCCGCCCTTCTGGACTCTGCTTCAGCTGTCTGCCTCCCCTCCCCCACTCCCACTCAGCTTGCAGGCCGCTTCCCTGCCTTGAAAGCATTGCTCTGGCCCTGAGGGCCACAGACCTACTGGGCTTCAAGCTCAAGGCTCTGCCTGGGCCTGCTGCTTCGGCCAGGGGCTCATTTTTTCCTGGAAAGACAAAGCCATGGCCTCACCCCACGCCTGCACTTTGCCACGGCAGGCAGCCCAGATGTAGGAAAGGCTCTGTGGAGTCAGAAGTGCCGAGACAGGCAGATGGCACCAGAGGGTTTGGGGGCCAGGGCGCAACTGGGCTAGCCCCTCCTCCCGGGAGTCGGGGAGGCCCGGCCTTCCTAGTGCCCAGGCCACGGCTCCGGGGAGAAACCCGCCATGGAGGGCACGCGGGAGGCCCTCTGCCTGAGGTGGCAGGTGTCACGCCAGGGCCACTGCAAGCCTGGCTCGGCTTGCCTGCTTTCTCCAAAGGAGGCTGGCCGACCAGCCGAACCTGGCACCTGGGCCAGGCCCCTTCCAAGGGGACGAGTTCCAGAGGCTAGAGCCCTGGGGGCGGCTGTCAAGTCTCCTGGGGCGTGTGCTGGGCCCCCGTCAGAGGAGGAAGCAGCCTGGTAAACGGTGTGCCAGGCCTGAGATCTGGAGGCCTCCCACAGCCGGGTCCCTGTCCTGCCCAGGCCCCCCGAGGGAGGACGATGGTCGGGCAGTGGCGAGCGGGGTGGGGCTGGCGCCGAGCCTGCCCTTGGATGCCCCGGGGAAGGGCGCCGGGGGATGGGCTGCCCCTGGCCAGGTCTGAGGGACCGACACAGCTCGGGGCTGTCGGGGGCAGAGAGAGAACCCCCCTCCGCCCTTTCCCTTCAGGTTCTTAGGGCTGGCCAAATCCTTCCCAAGACAGCTTGTCTGGAGAAAATCAGACCCAGCTGAAGAACATGTGTCCATGGGGGAAACCCGGGAAACTGAGTCTCCCCACACAATAGCAGAGATTCTCATCTTGCATCCTCTCCTGAGCTAATGACAAAGGTGGATGTCCCGGGTGGGTGGGCCTGTGGAATGGGAGAGGGGAGGAAGTCTATTGTCATGCAGAGGGACATGGAAAGACTTGTCTGAAGCTTATCCCCTGCACTGGGGTCAGGTCGGGAAGGGACGGCACAGAGGTGAGCAGGAACCAACCGGCCTCTCTGTGGTGGGGCTGGCCCCGGGGCAGGCGTGGGGGTGATGGCTGGAAGTGGGATGGCGCGTGAGTTGGCACCAGCCAGCGGTGGAGGCAGAGACTCAGAGGTCAGGGATCTCTCTCTCTGTCTCTGTCTCTGTCTCTCTCCCTCAGGGAGCTGAGGAGAGTAAGGTGGCGCCCCCTGCCCACCTCGCCTACCTCTCCATGGGCCCTTCTTTCTCTGGCCGCTCCGGGAGCCCTGCGGGCTTGGGTTCAACCCCCCACACACCGCACAGGCCAAGGGCGCATGCGCGACCGCCGGGGCCTAGGGCTGGCCTCGGGGGTGGGGGGGTCCTCAGTGAAGGCCCCGCCCTCCTCCAGGCTCTGACCCAGCTGCAGCTCTTCCATCGCCGCCCTTCTGGACTCGGCTTCAGCTGTCTGCCTCCCCTCCCCCACTCCCACTCAGCTTGCAGGCCGCTTCCCTGCCTTGAAAGCATTGCTCTGGCCCTGAGGGCCACAGACCTACTGGGCTTCAAGCTCAAGGCTCTGCCTGGGCCTGCTGCTTCGGCCAGGGGCTCATTTTTTCCTGGAAAGACAAAGCCATGGCCTCACCCCACGCCTGCACTTTGCCACGGCAGGCAGCCCAGATGTAGGAAAGGCTCTGTGGAGTCAGAAGTGCCGAGACAGGCAGATGGCACCAGAGGGTTTGGGGGCCAGGGCGCAACTGGGCTAGCCCCTCCTCCCGGGAGTCGGGGAGGCCCGGCCTTCCTAGTGCCCAGGCCACGGCTCCGGGGAGAAACCCGCCATGGAGGGCACGCTGGAGGCCCTCTGCCTGAGGTGGCAGGTGTCACGCCAGGGCCACTGCAAGCCTGGCTCGGCTTGCCTGCTTTCTCCAAAGGAGGCTGGCCGACCAGCCGAACCTGGCACCTGGGCCAGGCCCCTTCCAAGGGGACGAGTTCCAGAGGCTAGAGCCCTGGGGGCGGCTGCCAAGTCTCCTGGGGCGTGTGCTGGGCCCCCGTCAGAGGAGGAAGCAGCCTGGTAAACGGTGTGCCAGGCCTGAGATCTGGAGGCCTCCCACAGCCGGGTCCCTGTCCTGCCCAGGCCCCCCGAGGGAGGACGATGGTCGGGCAGTGGCGAGCGGGGTGGGGCTGGCGCCGAGCCTGCCCTTGGATGCCCCGGGGAAGGGCGCCGGGGGATGGGCTGCCCCTGGCCAGGTCTGAGGGACCGACCCAGCTCGGGGCTGTCGGGGGCAGAGAGAGAACCCCCCTCCGCCCTTTCCCTTCAGGTTCTTAGGGCTGGCCAAATCCTTCCCAAGACAGCTTGTCTGGAGAAAATCAGACCCAGCTGAAGAACATGTGTCCATGGGGGAAACCCGGGAAACTGAGTCTCCCCACACAATAGCAGAGATTCTCATCTTGCATCCTCTCCTGAGCTAATGACAAAGGTGGATGTCCCGGGTGGGTGGGCCTGTGGAATGGGAGAGGGGAGGAAGTCTATTGTCATGCAGAGGGACATGGAAAGACTTGTCTGAAGCTTATCCCCTGCACTGGGGTCAGGTCGGGAAGGGACGGCACAGAGGTGAGCAGGAACCAACCGGCCTCTCTGTGGTGGGGCTGGCCCCGGGGCAGGCGTGGGGGTGATGGCTGGAAGTGGGATGGCGCGTGAGTTGGCACCAGCCAGCGGTGGAGGCAGAGACTCAGAGGTCAGGGATCTCTCTCTCTGTCTCTGTCTCTCTCTCTCTCCCTCAGGGAGCTGAGGAGAGTAAGGTGGCGCCCCCTGCCCACCTCGCCTACCTCTCCATGGGCCCTTCTTTCTCTGGCCGCTCCGGGAGCCCTGCGGGCTTGGGTTCAACCCCCCACACACCGCACAGGCCAAGGGCGCATGCGCGACCGCCGGGGCCTAGGGCTGGCCTCGGGGGGGGGGGGGTCCTCAGTGAAGGCCCCGCCCTCCCTCCAGGCTCTGACCCAGCTGCAGCTCTTCCATCGCCGCCCTTCTGGACTCGGCTTCAGCTGTCTGCCTCCCCTCCCCCACTCCCACTCAGCTTGCAGGCCGCTTCCCTGCCTTGAAAGCATGGCTCTGGCCCTGAGGGCCACAGACCTACTGGGCTTCAAGCTCAAGGCTCTGCCTGGGCCTGCTGCTTCGGCCAGGGGCTCATTTTTTCCTGGAAAGACAAAGCCATGGCCTCACCCCACGCCTGCACTTTGCCACGGCAGGCAGCCCTGGTGTAGGAAAGGCTCTGTGGAGTCAGAAGTGCCGAGACAGGCAGATGGCACCGCAGGCTTTGGGGGCCAGGGTGCAAGTGGGCTAGCCCCTCCTCCCGGGAGTCGGGGAGGCCCGGCCTTCCTAGTGCCCAGGCCACGGCTCCGGGGAGAAACCCGCCATGGAGGGCACGCGGGAGGCCCTCTGCCTGAGGTGGCAGGTGTCACGCCAGGGCCACTGCAAGCCTGGCTCGGCTTGCCTGCTTTCTCCAAAGGAGGCTGGCCGACCAGCCGAACCTGGCACCTGGGCCAGGCCCCTTCCAAGGGGACGAGTTCCAGAGGCTAGAGCCCTGGGGGCGGCTGCCAAGTCTCCTGGGGCGTGTGCTGGGCCCCCGTCAGAGGAGGAAGCAGCCTGGTAAACGGTGTGCCAGGCCTGAGATCTGGAGGCCTCCCACAGCCGGGTCCCTGTCCTGCCCAGGCCCCCCGAGGGAGGACGATGGTCGGGCAGTGGCGAGCGGGGTGGGGCTGGCGCCGAGCCTGCCCTTGGATGCCCCGGGGAAGGGCGCCGGGGGATGGGCTGCCCCTGGCCGGGTCTGAGGGACCGACCCAGCTCGGGGCTGTCGGGGGCAGAGAGAGAACCCCCCTCCGCCCTTTCCCTTCAGGTTCTTAGGGCTGGCCAAATCCTTCCCAAGACAGCTTGTCTGGAGAAAATCAGACCCAGCTGAAGAACATGTGTCCATGGGGGAAACCCGGGAAACTGAGTCTCCCCACACAATAGCAGAGATTCTCATCTTGCATCCTCTCCTGAGCTAATGACAAAGGTGGATGTCCCGGGTGGGCCT
This sequence comes from Diceros bicornis minor, assembly GCF_020826845.1. Classification (NCBI taxonomy): domain Eukaryota; kingdom Metazoa; phylum Chordata; class Mammalia; order Perissodactyla; family Rhinocerotidae; genus Diceros; species Diceros bicornis. The sequence goes on along the minus strand of NW_026691417.1, from coordinate 18,044 downwards.
GTGGAATGGGAGAGGGGAGGAAGTCTATTGTCATGCAGAGGGACATGGAAAGACTTGTCTGAAGCTTATCCCCTGCACTGGGGTCAGGTCGGGAAGGGACGGCACAGAGGTGAGCAGGAACCAACCGGCCTGTCTGTGGTGGGGCTGGCCCCGGGGCAGGCGTGGGGGTGATGGCTGGAAGTGGGATGGCGCGTGAGTTGGCACCAGCCAGCGGTGGAGGCAGAGACTCAGAGGTCAGGGATCTCTCTCTCTGTCTCTGTCTCTGTCTCTCTCCCTCAGGGAGCTGAGGAGAGTAAGGTGGCGCCCCCTGCCCACCTCGCCTACCTCTCCATGGGCCCTTCATTCTCTGGCCGCTCCGGGAGCCCTGCGTGCTTGGGTTCAACCCCCCACACACCGCACAGGCCAAGGGCACATGCGCGACCGCCGGGGCATAGGGCTGGCCTCGGGGGGGGGGGGGTCCTCAGTGAAGGCCCCGCCCTCCCTCCATGCTCTGACCCAGCTGCAGCTCTTCCATCGCCGCCCTTCTGGACTCTGCTTCAGCTGTCTCCCTCCCCTCCCCCACTCCCACTCAGCTTGCAGGCCGCTTCCCTGCCTTGAAAGCATTGCTCTGGCGCTGAGGGCCACAGACCTACTGGGCTTCAAGCTCAAGGCTCTGCCTGGGCCTGCTGCTTCGGCCAGGGGCTCATTTTTTCCTGGAAAGACAAAGCCATGGCCTCACCCCACGCCTGCACTTTGCCACGGCAGGCAGCCCAGATGTAGGAAAGGCTCTGTGGAGTCAGAAGTGCCGAGACAGGCAGATGGCACCAGAGGGTTTGGGGGCCAGGGCGCAACTGGGCTAGCCCCTCCTCCCGGGAGTCGGGGAGGCCCGGCCTTCCTAGTGCCCAGGCCACGGCTCCGGGGAGAAACCCGCCATGGAGGGCACGCGGGAGGCCCTCTGCCTGAGGTGGCAGGTGTCACGCCAGGGCCACTGCAAGCCTGGCTCGGCTTGCCTGCTTTCTCCAAAGGAGGCTGGCCGACCAGCCGAACCTGGCACCTGGGCCAGGCCCCTTCCAAGGGGACGAGTTCCAGAGGCTAGAGCCCTGGGGGCGGCTGCCAAGTCTCCTGGGGCGTGTGCTGGGCCCCCGTCAGAGGAGGAAGCAGCCTGGTAAACGGTGTGCCAGGCCTGAGATCTGGAGGCCTCCCACAGCCGGGTCCCTGTCCTGCCCAGGCCCCCCGAGGGAGGACGATGGTCGGGCAGTGGCGAGCGGGGTGGGGCTGGCGCCGAGCCTGCCCTTGGATGCCCCGGGGAAGGGCGCCGGGGGATGGGCTGCCCCTGGCCGGGTCTGAGGGACCGACCCAGCTCGGGGCTGTCGGGGGCAGAGAGAGAACCCCCCTCCGCCCTTTCCCTTCAGGTTCTTAGGGCTGGCCAAATCCTTCCCAAGACAGCTTGTCTGGAGAAAATCAGACCCAGCTGAAGAACATGTGTCCATGGGGGAAACCCGGGAAACTGAGTCTCCCCACACAATTGCAGAGATTCTCATCTTGCATCCTCTCCTGAGCTAATGACAAAGGTGGATGTCCCGGGTGGGCCTGTGGAATGGGAGAGGGGAGGAAGTCTATTGTCATGCAGAGGGACATGGAAAGACTTGTCTGAAGCTTATCCCCTGCACTGGGGTCAGGTCGGGAAGGGACGGCACAGAGGTGAGCAGGAACCAACCGGCCTCTCTGTGGTGGGGCTGGCCCCGGGGCAGGCGTGGGGGTGATGGCTGGAAGTGGGATGGCGCGTGAGTTGGCACCAGCCAGCGGTGGAGGCAGAGACTCAGAGGTCAGGGATCTCTCTCTCTGTCTCTGTCTCTGTCTCTCTCCCTCAGGGAGCTGAGCAGAGTAAGGTGGCGCCCCCTGCCCACCTCGCCTACCTCTCCATGGGCCCTTCTTTCTCTGGCCGCTCCGGGAGCCCTGCGGGCTTGGGTTCAACCCCCCACACACCGCACAGGCCAAGGGCGCATGCGCGACCGCCGGGGCCTAGGGCTGGCCTCGGGGGTGGGGGGGTCCTCAGTGAAGGCCCCGCCCTCCCTCCAGGCTCTGACCCAGCTGCAGCTCTTCCATCGCCGCCCTTCTGGACTCGGCTTCAGCTGTCTCCCTCCCCTCCCCCACTCCCACTCAGCTTGCAGGCCGCTTCCCTGCCTTGAAAGCATGGCTCTGGCCCTGAGGGCCACAGACCTACTGGGCTTCAAGCTCAAGGCTCTGCCTGGGCCTGCTGCTTCGGCCAGGGGCTCATTTTTTCCTGGAAAGACAAAGCCATGGCCTCACCCCACGCCTGCACTTTGCCACGGCAGGCAGCCCTGGTGTAGGAAAGGCTCTGTGGAGTCAGAAGTGCCGAGACAGGCAGATGGCACCGCAGGCTTTGGGGGCCAGGGTGCAAGTGGGCTAGCCCCTCCTCCCGGGAGTCGGGGAGGCCCGGCCTTCCTAGTGCCCAGGCCACGGCTCCGGGGAGAAACCCGCCATGGAGGGCACGCGGGAGGCCCTCTGCCTGAGGTGGCAGGTGTCACGCCAGGGCCACTGCAAGCCTGGCTCGGCTTGCCTGCTTTCTCCAAAGGAGGCTGGCCGACCAGCCGAACCTGGCACCTGGGCCAGGCCCCTTCCAAGGGGACGAGTTCCAGAGGCTAGAGCCCTGGGGGCGGCTGCCAAGTCTCCTGGGGCGTGTGCTGGGCCCCCGTCAGAGGAGGAAGCAGCCTGGTAAACGGTGTGCCAGGCCTGAGATCTGGAGGCCTCCCACAGCCGGGTCCCTGTCCTGCCCAGGCCCCCCGAGGGAGGACGATGGTCGGGCAGTGGCGAGCGGGGTGGGGCTGGCGCCGAGCCTGCCCTTGGATGCCCCGGGGAAGGGCGCCGGGGGATGGGCTGCCCCTGGCCGGGTCTGAGGGACCGACCCAGCTCGGGGCTGTCGGGGGCAGAGAGAGAACCCCCCTCCGCCCTTTCCCTTCAGGTTCTTAGGGCTGGCCAAATCCTTCCCAAGACAGCTTGTCTGGAGAAAATCAGACCCAGCTGAAGAACATGTGTCCATGGGGGAAACCCGGGAAACTGAGTCTCCCCACACAATAGCAGAGATTCTCATCTTGCATCCTCTCCTGAGCTAATGACAAAGGTGGATGTCCCGGGTGGGCCTGTGGAATGGGAGAGGGGAGGAAGTCTATTGTCATGCAGAGGGACATGGAAAGACTTGTCTGAAGCTTATCCCCTGCACTGGGGTCAGGTCGGGAAGGGACGGCACAGAGGTGAGCAGGAACCAACCGGCCTGTCTGTGGTGGGGCTGGCCCCGGGGCAGGCGTGGGGGTGATGGCTGGAAGTGGGATGGCGCGTGAGTTGGCACCAGCCAGCGGTGGAGGCAGAGACTCAGAGGTCAGGGATCTCTCTCTCTGTCTCTGTCTCTGTCTCTCTCCCTCAGGGAGCTGAGGAGAGTAAGGTGGCGCCCCCTGCCCACCTCGCCTACCTCTCCATGGGCCCTTCATTCTCTGGCCGCTCCGGGAGCCCTGCGTGCTTGGGTTCAACCCCCCACACACCGCACAGGCCAAGGGCACATGCGCGACCGCCGGGGCATAGGGCTGGCCTCAGGGGGGGGGGTCCTCAGTGAAGGCCCCGCCCTCCCTCCATGCTCTGACCCAGCTGCAGCTCTTCCATCGCCGCCCTTCTGGACTCTGCTTCAGCTGTCTCCCTCCCCTCCCCCACTCCCACTCAGCTTGCAGGCCGCTTCCCTGCCTTGAAAGCATTGCTCTGGCGCTGAGGGCCACAGACCTACTGGGCTTCAAGCTCAAGGCTCTGCCTGGGCCTGCTGCTTCGGCCAGGGGCTCATTTTTTCCTGGAAAGACAAAGCCATGGCCTCACCCCACGCCTGCACTTTGCCACGGCAGGCAGCCCAGATGTAGGAAAGGCTCTGTGGAGTCAGAAGTGCCGAGACAGGCAGATGGCACCAGAGGGTTTGGGGGCCAGGGCGCAACTGGGCTAGCCCCTCCTCCCGGGAGTCGGGGAGGCCCGGCCTTCCTAGTGCCCAGGCCACGGCTCCGGGGAGAAACCCGCCATGGAGGGCACGCGGGAGGCCCTCTGCCTGAGGTGGCAGGTGTCACGCCAGGGCCACTGCAAGCCTGGCTCGGCTTGCCTGCTTTCTCCAAAGGAGGCTGGCCGACCAGCCGAACCTGGCACCTGGGCCAGGCCCCTTCCAAGGGGACGAGTTCCAGAGGCTAGAGCCCTGGGGGCGGCTGCCAAGTCTCCTGGGGCGTGTGCTGGGCCCCCGTCAGAGGAGGAAGCAGCCTGGTAAACGGTGTGCCAGGCCTGAGATCTGGAGGCCTCCCACAGCCGGGTCCCTGTCCTGCCCAGGCCCCCCGAGGGAGGACGATGGTCGGGCAGTGGCGAGCGGGGTGGGGCTGGCGCCGAGCCTGCCCTTGGATGCCCCGGGGAAGGGCGCCGGGGGATGGGCTGCCCCTGGCCAGGTCTGAGGGACCGACACAGCTCGGGGCTGTCGGGGGCAGAGAGAGAACCCCCCTCCGCCCTTTCCCTTCAGGTTCTTAGGGCTGGCCAAATCCTTCCCAAGACAGCTTGTCTGGAGAAAATCAGACCCAGCTGAAGAACATGTGTCCATGGGGGAAACCCGGGAAACTGAGTCTCCCCACACAATAGCAGAGATTCTCATCTTGCATCCTCTCCTGAGCTAATGACAAAGGTGGATGTCCCGGGTGGGTGGGCCTGTGGAATGGGAGAGGGGAGGAAGTCTATTGTCATGCAGAGGGACATGGAAAGACTTGTCTGAAGCTTATCCCCTGCACTGGGGTCAGGTCGGGAAGGGACGGCACAGAGGTGAGCAGGAACCAACCGGCCTCTCTGTGGTGGGGCTGGCCCCGGGGCAGGCGTGGGGGTGATGGCTGGAAGTGGGATGGCGCGTGAGTTGGCACCAGCCAGCGGTGGAGGCAGAGACTCAGAGGTCAGGGATCTCTCTCTCTGTCTCTGTCTCTGTCTCTCTCCCTCAGGGAGCTGAGGAGAGTAAGGTGGCGCCCCCTGCCCACCTCGCCTACCTCTCCATGGGCCCTTCTTTCTCTGGCCGCTCCGGGAGCCCTGCGGGCTTGGGTTCAACCCCCCACACACCGCACAGGCCAAGGGCGCATGCGCGACCGCCGGGGCCTAGGGCTGGCCTCGGGGGTGGGGGGGTCCTCAGTGAAGGCCCCGCCCTCCTCCAGGCTCTGACCCAGCTGCAGCTCTTCCATCGCCGCCCTTCTGGACTCGGCTTCAGCTGTCTGCCTCCCCTCCCCCACTCCCACTCAGCTTGCAGGCCGCTTCCCTGCCTTGAAAGCATTGCTCTGGCCCTGAGGGCCACAGACCTACTGGGCTTCAAGCTCAAGGCTCTGCCTGGGCCTGCTGCTTCGGCCAGGGGCTCATTTTTTCCTGGAAAGACAAAGCCATGGCCTCACCCCACGCCTGCACTTTGCCACGGCAGGCAGCCCAGATGTAGGAAAGGCTCTGTGGAGTCAGAAGTGCCGAGACAGGCAGATGGCACCAGAGGGTTTGGGGGCCAGGGCGCAACTGGGCTAGCCCCTCCTCCCGGGAGTCGGGGAGGCCCGGCCTTCCTAGTGCCCAGGCCACGGCTCCGGGGAGAAACCCGCCATGGAGGGCACGCTGGAGGCCCTCTGCCTGAGGTGGCAGGTGTCACGCCAGGGCCACTGCAAGCCTGGCTCGGCTTGCCTGCTTTCTCCAAAGGAGGCTGGCCGACCAGCCGAACCTGGCACCTGGGCCAGGCCCCTTCCAAGGGGACGAGTTCCAGAGGCTAGAGCCCTGGGGGCGGCTGCCAAGTCTCCTGGGGCGTGTGCTGGGCCCCCGTCAGAGGAGGAAGCAGCCTGGTAAACGGTGTGCCAGGCCTGAGATCTGGAGGCCTCCCACAGCCGGGTCCCTGTCCTGCCCAGGCCCCCCGAGGGAGGACGATGGTCGGGCAGTGGCGAGCGGGGTGGGGCTGGCGCCGAGCCTGCCCTTGGATGCCCCGGGGAAGGGCGCCGGGGGATGGGCTGCCCCTGGCCAGGTCTGAGGGACCGACCCAGCTCGGGGCTGTCGGGGGCAGAGAGAGAACCCCCCTCCGCCCTTTCCCTTCAGGTTCTTAGGGCTGGCCAAATCCTTCCCAAGACAGCTTGTCTGGAGAAAATCAGACCCAGCTGAAGAACATGTGTCCATGGGGGAAACCCGGGAAACTGAGTCTCCCCACACAATAGCAGAGATTCTCATCTTGCATCCTCTCCTGAGCTAATGACAAAGGTGGATGTCCCGGGTGGGTGGGCCTGTGGAATGGGAGAGGGGAGGAAGTCTATTGTCATGCAGAGGGACATGGAAAGACTTGTCTGAAGCTTATCCCCTGCACTGGGGTCAGGTCGGGAAGGGACGGCACAGAGGTGAGCAGGAACCAACCGGCCTCTCTGTGGTGGGGCTGGCCCCGGGGCAGGCGTGGGGGTGATGGCTGGAAGTGGGATGGCGCGTGAGTTGGCACCAGCCAGCGGTGGAGGCAGAGACTCAGAGGTCAGGGATCTCTCTCTCTGTCTCTGTCTCTCTCTCTCTCCCTCAGGGAGCTGAGGAGAGTAAGGTGGCGCCCCCTGCCCACCTCGCCTACCTCTCCATGGGCCCTTCTTTCTCTGGCCGCTCCGGGAGCCCTGCGGGCTTGGGTTCAACCCCCCACACACCGCACAGGCCAAGGGCGCATGCGCGACCGCCGGGGCCTAGGGCTGGCCTCGGGGGGGGGGGGGGGGTCCTCAGTGAAGGCCCCGCCCTCCCTCCAGGCCTCTGACCCAGCTGCAGCTCTTCCATCGCCGCCCTTCTGGACTCGGCTTCAGCTGTCTGCCTCCCCTCCCCCACTCCCACTCAGCTTGCAGGCCGCTTCCCTGCCTTGAAAGCATGGCTCTGGCCCTGAGGGCCACAGACCTACTGGGCTTCAAGCTCAAGGCTCTGCCTGGGCCTGCTGCTTCGGCCAGGGGCTCATTTTTTCCTGGAAAGACAAAGCCATGGCCTCACCCCACGCCTGCACTTTGCCACGGCAGGCAGCCCTGGTGTAGGAAAGGCTCTGTGGAGTCAGAAGTGCCGAGACAGGCAGATGGCACCGCAGGCTTTGGGGGCCAGGGTGCAAGTGGGCTAGCCCCTCCTCCCGGGAGTCGGGGAGGCCCGGCCTTCCTAGTGCCCAGGCCACGGCTCCGGGGAGAAACCCGCCATGGAGGGCACGCGGGAGGCCCTCTGGCCTGAGGTGGCAGGTGTCACGCCAGGGCCACTGCAAGCCTGGCTCGGCTTGCCTGCTTTCTCCAAAGGAGGCTGGCCGACCAGCCGAACCTGGCACCTGGGCCAGGCCCCTTCCAAGGGGACGAGTTCCAGAGGCTAGAGCCCTGGGGGCGGCTGCCAAGTCTCCTGGGGCGTGTGCTGGGCCCCCGTCAGAGGAGGAAGCAGCCTGGTAAACGGTGTGCCAGGCCTGAGATCTGGAGGCCTCCCACAGCCGGGTCCCTGTCCTGCCAGGCCCCCCGAGGGAGGACGATGGTCGGGCAGTGGCGAGCGGGGTGGGGCTGGCGCCCGAGCCTGCCCTTGGATGCCCCGGGGAAGGGCGCCGGGGGATGGGCTGCCCCTGGCCGGGTCTGAGGGACCGACCCAGCTCGGGGCTGTCGGGGGCAGAGAGAGAACCCCCCTCCGCCCTTTCCCTTCAGGTTCTTAGGGCTGGCCAAATCCTTCCCAAGACAGCTTGTCTGGAGAAAATCAGACCCAGCTGAAGAACATGTGTCCATGGGGGAAACCCGGGAAACTGAGTCTCCCCACACAATAGCAGAGATTCTCATCTTGCATCCTCTCCTGAGCTAATGACAAAGGTGGATGTCCCGGGTGGGCCTGTGGAATGGGAGAGGGGAGGAAGTCTATTGTCATGCAGAGGGACATGGAAAGACTTGTCTGAAGCTTATCCCCTGCACTGGGGTCAGGTCGGGAAGGGACGGCACAGAGGTGAGCAGGAACCAACCGGCCTGTCTGTGGTGGGGCTGGCCCCGGGGCAGGCGTGGGGGTGATGGCTGGAAGTGGGATGGCGCGTGAGTTGGCACCAGCCAGCGGTGGAGGCAGAGACTCAGAGGTCAGGGATCTCTCTCTCTGTCTCTGTCTCTGTCTCTCTCCCTCAGGGAGCTGAGGAGAGTAAGGTGGCGCCCCCTGCCCACCTCGCCTACCTCTCCATGGGCCCTTCATTCTCTGGCCGCTCCGGGAGCCCTGCGTGCTTGGGTTCAACCCCCCACACACCGCACAGGCCAAGGGCACATGCGCGACCGCCGGGGCATAGGGCTGGCCTCGGGGGGGGGGGGTCCTCAGTGAAGGCCCCGCCCTCCCTCCATGCTCTGACCCAGCTGCAGCTCTTCCATCGCCGCCCTTCTGGACTCTGCTTCAGCTGTCTCCCTCCCCTCCCCCACTCCCACTCAGCTTGCAGGCCGCTTCCCTGCCTTGAAAGCATTGCTCTGGCGCTGAGGGCCACAGACCTACTGGGCTTCAAGCTCAAGGCTCTGCCTGGGCCTGCTGCTTCGGCCAGGGGCTCATTTTTTCCTGGAAAGACAAAGCCATGGCCTCACCCCACGCCTGCACTTTGCCACGGCAGGCAGCCCAGATGTAGGAAAGGCTCTGTGGAGTCAGAAGTGCCGAGACAGGCAGATGGCACCAGAGGGTTTGGGGGCCAGGGCGCAACTGGGCTAGCCCCTCCTCCCGGGAGTCGGGGAGGCCCGGCCTTCCTAGTGCCCAGGCCACGGCTCCGGGGAGAAACCCGCCATGGAGGGCACGCGGGAGGCCCTCTGCCTGAGGTGGCAGGTGTCACGCCAGGGCCACTGCAAGCCTGGCTCGGCTTGCCTGCTTTCTCCAAAGGAGGCTGGCCGACCAGCCGAACCTGGCACCTGGGCCAGGCCCCTTCCAAGGGGACGAGTTCCAGAGGCTAGAGCCCTGGGGGCGGCTGCCAAGTCTCCTGGGGCGTGTGCTGGGCCCCCGTCAGAGGAGGAAGCAGCCTGGTAAACGGTGTGCCAGGCCTGAGATCTGGAGGCCTCCCACAGCCGGGTCCCTGTCCTGCCCAGGCCCCCCGAGGGAGGACGATGGTCGGGCAGTGGCGAGCGGGGTGGGGCTGGCGCCGAGCCTGCCCTTGGATGCCCCGGGGAAGGGCGCCGGGGGATGGGCTGCCCCTGGCCGGGTCTGAGGGACCGACCCAGCTCGGGGCTGTCGGGGGCAGAGAGAGAACCCCCCTCCGCCCTTTCCCTTCAGGTTCTTAGGGCTGGCCAAATCCTTCCCAAGACAGCTTGTCTGGAGAAAATCAGACCCAGCTGAAGAACATGTGTCCATGGGGGAAACCCGGGAAACTGAGTCTCCCCACACAATTGCAGAGATTCTCATCTTGCATCCTCTCCTGAGCTAATGACAAAGGTGGATGTCCCGGGTGGGCCTGTGGAATGGGAGAGGGGAGGAAGTCTATTGTCATGCAGAGGGACATGGAAAGACTTGTCTGAAGCTTATCCCCTGCACTGGGGTCAGGTCGGGAAGGGACGGCACAGAGGTGAGCAGGAACCAACCGGCCTCTCTGTGGTGGGGCTGGCCCCGGGGCAGGCGTGGGGGTGATGGCTGGAAGTGGGATGGCGCGTGAGTTGGCACCAGCCAGCGGTGGAGGCAGAGACTCAGAGGTCAGGGATCTCTCTCTCTGTCTCTGTCTCTGTCTCTCTCCCTCAGGGAGCTGAGCAGAGTAAGGTGGCGCCCCCTGCCCACCTCGCCTACCTCTCCATGGGCCCTTCTTTCTCTGGCCGCTCCGGGAGCCCTGCGGGCTTGGGTTCAACCCCCCACCCACCGCACAGGCCAAGGGCGCATGCGCGACCGCCGGGGCCTAGGGCTGGCCTCGGGGGTGGGGGGGTCCTCAGTGAAGGCCCCGCCTTCCTCCAGGCTCTGACCCAGCTGCAGCTCTTCCATCGCCGCCCTTCTGGACTCGGCTTCAGCTGTCTGCCTCCCCTCCCCCACTCCCACTCAGCTTGCAGGCCGCTTCCCTGCCTTGAAAGCATTGCTCTGGCCCTGAGGGCCACAGACCTACTGGGCTTCAAGCTCAAGGCTCTGCCTGGGCCTGCTGCTTCGGCCAGGGGCTCATTTTTTCCTGGAAAGACAAAGCCATGGCCTCACCCCACGCCTGCACTTTGCCACGGCAGGCAGCCCAGATGTAGGAAAGGCTCTGTGGAGTCAGAAGTGCCGAGACAGGCAGATGGCACCAGAGGGTTTGGGGGCCAGGGCGCAACTGGGCTAGCCCCTCCTCCCGGGAGTCGGGGAGGCCCGGCCTTCCTAGTGCCCAGGCCACGGCTCCGGGGAGAAACCCGCCATGGAGGGCACGCTGGAGGCCCTCTGCCTGAGGTGGCAGGTGTCACGCCAGGGCCACTGCAAGCCTGGCTCGGCTTGCCTGCTTTCTCCAAAGGAGGCTGGCCGACCAGCCGAACCTGGCACTTGGGCCAGGCCCCTTCCAAGGGGACGAGTTCCAGAGGATAGAGCCCTGGGGGCGGCTGCCAAGTCTCCTGGGGCGTGTGCTGGGCCCCCGTCAGAGGAGGAAGCAGCCTGGTAAACGTGTGTGCCAGGCCTGAGATCTGGAGGCCTCCCACAGCCGGGTCCCTGTCCTGCCCAGGCCCCCCGAGGGAGGACGATGGTCGGGCAGTGGCGAGCGGGGTGGGGCTGGCGCCGAGCCTGCCCTTGGATGCCCCGGGGAAGGGCGCCGGGGGATGGGCTGCCCCTGGCCGGGTCTGAGGGACCGACCCAGCTCGGGGCTGTCGGGGGCAGAGAGAGAACCCCCCTCCGCCCTTTCCCTTCAGGTTCTTAGGGCTGGCCAAATCCTTCCCAAGACAGCTTGTCTGGAGAAAATCAGACCCAGCTGAAGAACATGTGTCCATGGGGGAAACCCGGGAAACTGAGTCTCCCCACACAATAGCAGAGATTCTCATCTTGCATCCTCTCCTGAGCTAATGACAAAGGTGGATGTCCCGGGTGGGTGGGCCTGTGGAATGGGAGAGGGGAGGAAGTCTATTGTCATGCAGAGGGACATGGAAAGACTTGTCTGAAGCTTATCCCCTGCACTGGGGTCAGGTCGGGAAGGGACGGCACAGAGGTGAGCAGGAACCAACCGGCCTCTCTGTGGTGGGGCTGGCCCCGGGGCAGGCGTGGGGGTGATGGCTGGAAGTGGGATGGCGCGTGAGTTGGCACCAGCCAGCGGTGGAGGCAGAGACTCAGAGGTCAGGGATCTCTCTCTCTGTCTCTGTCTCTGTCTCTCTCCCTCAGGGAGCTGAGGAGAGTAAGGTGGCGCCCCCTGCCCACCTCGCCTACCTCTCCATGGGCCCTTCTTTCTCTGGCCGCTCCGGGAGCCCTGCGGGCTTGGGTTCAACCCCCCACACACCGCACAGGCCAAGGGCGCATGCGCGACCGCCGGGGCCTAGGGCTGGCCTCGGGGGTGGGGGGGTCCTCAGTGAAGGCCCCGCCCTCCCTCCAGGCTCTGACCCAGTGCAGCTCTTCCATCGCCGCCCTTCTGGACTCGGCTTCAGCTGTCTCCCTCCCCTCCCCCACTCCCACTCAGCTTGCAGGCCGCTTCCCTGCCTTGAAAGCATGGCTCTGGCCCTGAGGGCCACAGACCTACTGGGCTTCAAGCTCAAGGCTCTGCCTGGGCCTGCTGCTTCGGCCAGGGGCTCATTTTTTCCTGGAAAGACAAAGCCATGGCCTCACCCCACGCCTGCACTTTGCCACGGCAGGCAGCCCAGATGTAGGAAAGGCTCTGTGGAGTCAGAAGTGCCGAGACAGGCAGATGGCACCAGAGGGTTTGGGGGCCAGGGCGCAACTGGGCTAGCCCCTCCTCCCGGGAGTCGGGGAGGCCCGGCCTTCCTAGTGCCCAGGCCACGGCTCCGGGGAGAAACCCGCCATGGAGGGCACGCGGGAGGCCCTCTGCCTGAGGTGGCAGGTGTCACGCCAGGGCCACTGCAAGCCTGGCTCGGCTTGCCTGCTTTCTCCAAAGGAGGCTGGCCGACCAGCCGAACCTGGCACCTGGGCCAGGCCCCTTCCAAGGGGACGAGTTCCAGAGGCTAGAGCCCTGGGGGCGGCTGCCAAGTCTCCTGGGGCGTGTGCTGGGCCCCCGTCAGAGGAGGAAGCAGCCTGGTAAACGGTGTGCCAGGCCTGAGATCTGGAGGCCTCCCACAGCCGGGTCCCTGTCCTGCCCAGGCCCCCCGAGGGAGGACGATGGTCGGGCAGTGGCGAGCGGGGTGGGGCTGGCGCCGAGCCTGCCCTTGGATGCCCCGGGGAAGGGCGCCGGGGGATGGGCTGCCCCTGGCCGGGTCTGAGGGACCGACCCAGCTCGGGGCTGTCGGGGGCAGAGAGAGAACCCCCCTCCGCCCTTTCCCTTCAGGTTCTTAGGGCTGGCCAAATCCTTCCCAAGACAGCTTGTCTGGAGAAAATCAGACCCAGCTGAAGAACATGTGTCCATGGGGGAAACCCGGGAAACTGAGTCTCCCCACACAATTGCAGAGATTCTCATCTTGCATCCTCTCCTGAGCTAATGACAAAGGTGGATGTCCCGGGTGGGCCTGTGGAATGGGAGAGGGGAGGAAGTCTATTGTCATGCAGAGGGACATGGAAAGACTTGTCTGAAGCTTATCCCCTGCACTGGGGTCAGGTCGGGAAGGGACGGCACAGAGGTGAGCAGGAACCAACCGGCCTCTCTGTGGTGGGGCTGGCCCCGGGGCAGGCGTGGGGGGTGATGGCTGGAAGTGGGATGGCGCGTGAGTTGGCACCAGCCAGCGGTGGAGGCAGAGACTCAGAGGTCAGGGATCTCTCTCTCTGTCTCTGTCTCTGTCTCTCTCCCTCAGGGAGCTGAGCAGAGTAAGGTGGCGCCCCCTGCCCACCTCGCCTACCTCTCCATGGGCCCTTCTTTCTCTGGCCGCTCCGGGAGCCCTGCGGGCTTGGGTTCAACCCCCCACACACCGCACAGGCCAAGGGCGCATGCGCGACCGCCGGGGCCTAGGGCTGGCCTCGGGGGTGGGGGGGTCCTCAGTGAAGGCCCCGCCTTCCTCCAGGCTCTGACCCAGCTGCAGCTCTTCCATCGCCGCCCTTCTGGACTCGGCTTCAGCTGTCTGCCTCCCCTCCCCCACTCCCACTCAGCTTGCAGGCCGCTTCCCTGCCTTGAAAGCATTGCTCTGGCCCTGAGGGCCACAGACCTACTGGGCTTCAAGCTCAAGGCTCTGCCTGGGCCTGCTGCTTCGGCCAGGGGCTCATTTTTTCCTGGAAAGACAAAGCCATGGCCTCACCCCACGCCTGCACTTTGCCACGGCAGGCAGCCCAGATGTAGGAAAGGCTCTGTGGAGTCAGAAGTGCCGAGACAGGCAGATGGCACCAGAGGGTTTGGGGGCCAGGGCGCAACTGGGCTAGCCCCTCCTCCCGGGAGTCGGGGAGGCCCGGCCTTCCTAGTGCCCAGGCCACGGCTCCGGGGAGAAACCCGCCATGGAGGGCACGCTGGAGGCCCTCTGCCTGAGGTGGCAGGTGTCACGCCAGGGCCACTGCAAGCCTGGCTCGGCTTGCCTGCTTTCTCCAAAGGAGGCTGGCCGACCAGCCGAACCTGGCACTTGGGCCAGGCCCCTTCCAAGGGGACGAGTTCCAGAGGATAGAGCCCTGGGGGCGGCTGCCAAGTCTCCTGGGGCGTGTGCTGGGCCCCCGTCAGAGGAGGAAGCAGCCTGGTAAACGGTGTGCCAGGCCTGAGATCTGGAGGCCTCCCACAGCCGGGTCCCTGTCCTGCCCAGGCCCCCCGAGGGAGGACGATGGTCGGGCAGTGGCGAGCGGGGTGGGGCTGGCGCCGAGCCTGCCCTTGGATGCCCCGGGGAAGGGCGCCGGGGGATGGGCTGCCCCTGGCCGGGTCTGAGGGACCGACCCAGCTCGGGGCTGTCGGGGGCAGAGAGAGAACCCCCCTCCGCCCTTTCCCTTCAGGTTCTTAGGGCTGGCCAAATCCTTCCCAAGACAGCTTGTCTGGAGAAAATCAGACCCAGCTGAAGAACATGTGTCCATGGGGGGAAACCCGGGGAAACTGAGTCTCCCCACACAATAGCAGAGATTCTCATCTTGCATCCTCTCCTGAGCTAATGACAAAGGTGGATGTCCCGGGTGGGTGGGCCTGTGGAATGGGAGAGGGGAGGAAGTCTATTGTCATGCAGAGGGACATGGAAAGACTTGTCTGAAGCTTATCCCCTGCACTGGGGTCAGGTCGGGAAGGGACGGCACAGAGGTGAGCAGGAACCAACCGGCCTCTCTGTGGTGGGGCTGGCCCCGGGGCAGGCGTGGGGGGTGATGGCTGGAAGTGGGATGGCGCGTGAGTTGGCACCAGCCAGCGGTGGAGGCAGAGACTCAGAGGTCAGGGATCTCTCTCTCTGTCTCTGTCTCTGTCTCTCTCCCTCAGGGAGCTGAGGAGAGTAAGGTGGCGCCCCCTGCCCACCTCGCCTACCTCTCCATGGGCCCTTCTTTCTCTGGCCGCTCCGGGAGCCCTGCGGGCTTGGGTTCAACCCCCCACACACCGCACAGGCCAAGGGCGCATGCGCGACCGCCGGGGCCTAGGGCTGGCCTCGGGGGTGGGGGGGGTCCTCAGTGAAGGCCCCGCCCTCCCTCCAGGCTCTGACCCAGCTGCAGCTCTTCCATCGCCGCCCTTCTGGACTCGGCTTCAGCTGTCCTCCCTCCCCTCCCCCACTCCCACTCAGCTTGCAGGCCGCTTCCCTGCCTTGAAAGCATGGCTCTGGCCCTGAGGGCCACAGACCTACTGGGCTTCAAGCTCAAGGCTCTGCCTGGGCCTGCTGCTTCGGCCAGGGGCTCATTTTTTCCTGGAAAGACAAAGCCATGGCCTCACCCCACGCCTGCACTTTGCCACGGCAGGCAGCCCTGGTGTAGGAAAGGCTCTGTGGAGTCAGAAGTGCCGAGACAGGCAGATGGCACCGCAGGCTTTGGGGGGCCAGGGTGCAAGTGGGCTAGCCCCTCCTCCCGGGAGTCGGGGGAGGCCCGGCCTTCCTAGTGCCCAGGCCACGGCTCCGGGGAGAAACCCGCCATGGAGGGCACGCGGGAGGCCCTCTGCCTGAGGTGGCAGGTGTCACGCCAGGGCCACTGCAAGCCTGGCTCGGCTTGCCTGCTTTCTCCAAAGGAGGCTGGCCGACCAGCCGAACCTGGCACCTGGGCCAGGCCCCTTCCAAGGGGACGAGTTCCAGAGGCTAGAGCCCTGGGGGCGGCTGCCAAGTCTCCTGGGGCGTGTGCTGGGCCCCCGTCAGAGGAGGAAGCAGCCTGGTAAACGGTGTGCCAGGCCTGAGATCTGGAGGCCTCCCACAGCCGGGTCCCTGTCCTGCCCAGGCCCCCCGAGGGAGGACGATGGTCGGGCAGTGGCGAGCGGGGTGGGGCTGGCGCCGAGCCTGCCCTTGGATGCCCCGGGGAAGGGCGCCGGGGGATGGGCTGCCCCTGGCCGGGTCTGAGGGACCGACCCAGCTCGGGGCTGTCGGGGGCAGAGAGAGAACCCCCCCTCCGCCCTTTCCCTTCAGGTTCTTAGGGCTGGCCAAATCCTTCCCAAGACAGCTTGTCTGGAGAAAATCAGACCCAGCTGAAGAACATGTGTCCATGGGGGAAACCCGGGAAACTGAGTCTCCCGAGATTCTCATCTTGCATCCTCTCCTGAGCTAATGACAAAGGTGGATGTCCCGGGTGGGCCTGTGGAATGGGAGAGGGGAGGAAGTCTATTGTCATGCAGAGGGACATGGAAAGACTTGTCTGAAGCTTATCCCCTGCACTGGGGTCAGGTCGGGAAGGGACGGCACAGAGGTGAGCAGGAACCAACCGGCCTGTCTGTGGTGGGGCTGGCCCCGGGGCAGGCGTGGGGGTGATGGCTGGAAGTGGGATGGCGCGTGAGTTGGCACCAGCCAGCGGTGGAGGCAGAGACTCAGAGGTCAGGGATCTCTCTCTCTGTCTCTGTCTCTGTCTCTCTCCCTCAGGGAGCTGAGGAGAGTAAGGTGGCGCCCCCTGCCCACCTCGCCTACCTCTCCATGGGCCCTTCATTCTCTGGCCGCTCCGGGAGCCCTGCGTGCTTGGGTTCAACCCCCCACACACCGCACAGGCCAAGGGCACATGCGCGACCGCCGGGGCATAGGGCTGGCCTCGGGGGGGGGGGTCCTCAGTGAAGGCCCCGCCCTCCCTCCATGCTCTGACCCAGCTGCAGCTCTTCCATCGCCGCCCTTCTGGACTCTGCTTCAGCTGTCTCCCTCCCCTCCCCACTCCCACTCAGCTTGCAGGCCGCTTCCCTGCCTTGAAAGCATTGCTCTGGCGCTGAGGGCCACAGACCTACTGGGCTTCAAGCTCAAGGCTCTGCCTGGGCCTGCTGCTTCGGCCAGGGGCTCATTTTTTCCTGGAAAGACAAAGCCATGGCCTCACCCCACGCCTGCACTTTGCCACGGCAGGCAGCCCAGATGTAGGAAAGGCTCTGTGGAGTCAGAAGTGCCGAGACAGGCAGATGGCACCAGAGGGTTTGGGGGCCAGGGCGCAACTGGGCTAGCCCCTCCTCCCGGGAGTCGGGGAGGCCCGGCCTTCCTAGTGCCCAGGCCACGGCTCCGGGGAGAAACCCGCCATGGAGGGCACGCGGGAGGCCCTCTGCCTGAGGTGGCAGGTGTCACGCCAGGGCCACTGCAAGCCTGGCTCGGCTTGCCTGCTTTCTCCAAAGGAGGCTGGCCGACCAGCCGAACCTGGCACCTGGGCCAGGCCCCTTCCAAGGGGACGAGTTCCAGAGGCTAGAGCCCTGGGGGCGGCTGCCAAGTCTCCTGGGGCGTGTGCTGGGCCCCCGTCAGAGGAGGAAGCAGCCTGGTAAACGGTGTGCCAGGCCTGAGATCTGGAGGCCTCCCACAGCCGGGTCCCTGTCCTGCCCAGGCCCCCCGAGGGAGGACGATGGTCGGGCAGTGGCGAGCGGGGTGGGGCTGGCGCCGAGCCTGCCCTTGGATGCCCCGGGGAAGGGCGCCGGGGGATGGGCTGCCCCTGGCCGGGTCTGAGGGACCGACCCAGCTCGGGGCTGTCGGGGGCAGAGAGAGAACCCCCCTCCGCCCTTTCCCTTCAGGTTCTTAGGGCTGGCCAAATCCTTCCCAAGACAGCTTGTCTGGAGAAAATCAGACCCAGCTGAAGAACATGTGTCCATGGGGGAAACCCGGGAAACTGAGTCTCCCCACACAATTGCAGAGATTCTCATCTTGCATCCTCTCCTGAGCTAATGACAAAGGTGGATGTCCCGGGTGGGCCTGTGGAATGGAGAGGGAGGAAGTCTATTGTCATGCAGAGGGACATGGAAAGACTTGTCTGAAGCTTATCCCTGCACTGGGGTCAGGTCGGGAAGGGACGGCACAGAGGTGAGCAGGAACCAACCGGCCTCTCTGTGGTGGGGCTGGCCCCGGGGCAGGCGTGGGGGTGATGGCTGGAAGTGGGATGGCGCGTGAGTTGGCACCAGCCAGCGGTGGAGGCAGAGACTCAAGAGGTCAGGGATCTCTCTCTCTGTCTCTGTCTCTGTCTCTCTCCCTCAGGGAGCTGAGCAGAGTAAGGTGGCGCCCCCTGCCCACCTCGCCTACCTCTCCATGGGCCCTTCTTTCTCTGGCCGCTCCGGGAGCCCTGCGGGCTTGGGTTCAACCCCCCACACACCGCACAGGCCAAGGGCGCATGCGCGACCGCCGGGGCCTAGGGCTGGCCTCGGGGGTGGGGGGGTCCTCAGTGAAGGCCCCGCCTTCCTCCAGGCTCTGACCCAGCTGCAGCTCTTCCATCGCCGCCCTTCTGGACTCGGCTTCAAGCTGTCTGCCTCCCCTCCCCCACTCCCACTCAGCTTGCAGGCCGCTTCCCTGCCTTGAAAGCATTGCTCTGGCCCTGAGGGCCACAGACCTACTGGGCTTCAAGCTCAAGGCTCTGCCTGGGCCTGCTGCTTCGGCCAGGGCTCATTTTTTCCTGGAAAGACAAAGCCATGGCCTCACCCCACGCCTGCACTTTGCCACGGCAGCAGCCCAGATGTA